>NC_062213.1:78779879-79082247 GCF_902686445.1 Sciurus carolinensis | reverse complement strand
AGCAATGAAATAGAAAACACCATCAAAAACCTACCAATCAAGAAAAGCCCAAGACCAGACAGTCTCAGCTGAGTTCTACCTGACCATCAAGGAAGAATCCTTAAAGTATTTCATGAAATAGAAAAGAAGGGAACTCTTCCAAACTCATTCTATGAGGCTAATATCACCCTGATACTAAAACCAGACAAAGACGCATCAAGGAAAGAAAACTTCAGACCATATCCCTGATGAACATAGATGCAAAAATTCTCAATAAAATTCTGGAAAATTACATATAAAAATATATTTGAAAGATATGCACCACAATCAGGTGGGGTTCATCCTAGGGATGCAAGGTTGGTTCAACATTTAGAAATCAATCCATGTAATTCATCATATTAATAGACTTAAAAAGAAGAATCATATGATCATCTCAATAGACAGAGAGAAAGCATTTGACAAAGTAGAGCACCCTTTCATATTCAATACACTAGAAAAACTAGGGGTAGTAGGAACATAGATCAACATCATAAAAGCCATATATGCTGAACTCAAGGCCAACATAATTCTAAACAAAGAGAAATTGAAAGTATTACCTCCAAAAACTGGAACAAGACAAGGATGGCCTCTTTTACCACTTCTTCAACATTGTCCTCAAAACTCTGGTCAGAGCAATTAAACAGAAGAAAGAAATTAAAGGAATACCAATAGGTAAAGAAGAAATCAAACTATCACTATTTGCTGATGACATGGATTCTATATTTAAAGATCAAAAAAATTCCACCAATAACTTTTATAACTAATAAATGAATTCAGCAAAGTAGCAGGATGTAAAATAAATACCTAAAAATCAAATGCATTTCTACATATCAGTAATGAATCCACTGAAAGAGAAATTAGGAAAACTACCCCATTCACAATAGCCTCAAAAAAAAAATACTTTGGAATCAATTTAACAAAAGAGGTAAAACACCTCTACAATGAAAACTATAGAACACTAAAGAAAGAAATAAGAAGATGGAAAAACCTCCCATTCTCCTGGAAAGGCAGAATTAATAATGTCAAAATGGTGATATAAAAGTATTATACAAATGTAATGAATTTCTATTAAAATACCAATGACATTCTTCATAGAACTAGAAAGAGCCATCATGAAATTCATTTGGAAAATAAGAGATGCAGAATACCCAAAGCAATCCTTAGTAAGAAAAGTGAAGCAGGAGGCCTCACAGTACCAGACCTCAAACTATACTATAGAGCCACAGTAACAAAAACAGCCTGGTATTGGCACCAAAATAAACATGTAGATCAATGGTTCAGAATAGAAGACACAGAGACAAATCCACATAAATATGGTCATTTTTGTCTAGTAGACAAAGGCACCAAAAGATTCACTGGACAAAAGATAGCCTATTCAATAAGTGGTGCTGGGAAAAATGAAAAGTCATATGTAACAAAATGAAAATAAACCGCTATCTCTCACCCTGCAGAAAAATCAACTCGAAGTGGATCAAAGAGTTAGGCACTAGAACAGTGATCCTGAGCCTAATAGAAGAAAAAGTAGGCCCAGATCTTCACCATGTCAGCTTAGGACCTGACTTCCTTAATAAGGTCTCTAAAGCTCTAGAAATAAAATCAAGAATCAATAAATGGTATGGATTCAAACTAAAAAGCTTCTTCTCAGCAAAAGAGACAATTAATAATGTGAAGAGAGAGACTACAGATTGGGAGAAAGTCTTTACCTTAGCTGGAGCACTAATCTCCAGGATATATAATGAACTAAAAATACTTAACATCAAAGCACAAATAACCCAATCAATAAATGGGCTAAGGAACTGAACAAACACTTGACAGAAGATACAATAAATCAATAAGTATATGAAAAAGTGTTCAACATCTCTAGCAATTAGAGAAATACAAATCAAAAAACTATTCTAATATTTCATCTCACTCCAATCAGAGTGGCAAATATCAAGAATACAAACAATAATAAATGTTGGTGAGGATGTGGGGGAAAAGGCACACTCATACGTTGTGGGTAGGACTGCAATTTGGTGCAACCATTATGGAAAGCATTATGGAGATTCCTCAGAAAACTTGGAATGGAAACACCATTTGACCCACCTATCCCACTCCTCAGTTTATACCCAAAGGACTTAAAATCAGCATACTATAGTGACACTGGCACATCAATGTTTATAGCAGCTCAATTCACAATAGCTAAACTAAGGAACCAACCTAGATGCCCTTCAACAGATGACTGGATAAAGAAAATGTGATGTATATATATTCAATGGAATAATACTCAGCTTTAAAGAAGAATGAAATTATGACATTTGTTGGTAAATGGATGGAGTTGGAGAATATCATGCTAAGTGAAATAAGCAAATCCCAAAAAAACCAAAGGCTGAATATTTTCTCTGATACGTGGATGCTAATTCACAATAAGGGGGGATGCTCTAGGGAAAAATAAAGTTACTTTAGATTAGGTAGAGGAGAGTGAAGGGTAGGTAGGGTTTATGGGGGTAGGAAGGATAGTAAAATGAAATATACTTTATTAACTCATATAAATAAATGATTGCATGACTGATGTGATCCTACAACATGAACAATCAGAAAAGTGAAAAATGACACTCCATTTATGTATGACTTATGATTCATCAAAATGCATAAAAGCATTCTATTGTCATGTATAACTAATTAGAATAAAATTTAAAAATTTAAAAAATAAATCAAATATGATTTTTTTAAGTGTGTCACATTTAAGACAGTAAAGAATCACTCTGAGACAATAAGAGTCATATTCTATTCAGAGCCAAAATTAATTTTACCAGCAAGGAAAAGGAGTAGAAGTCAAAATGGAGGTGACTTATTCCTATGTTTCTGAATAATTATAAACTTTGGAAATTGGATTTATAGGAACAAAATGATGCAGATGAAAATACTCAAGATAACTTATTGTTCAACATGACATCAAATTAAATATTACATACAGGTTTATCATTGCAATGTGACCCTTAACTAAACTATGGCAGTATTAACCGTTTTCCTTGCTAATTCTCTCTGAGGACCCAGTGTTAGATAAGTACAAAAAGAGAAAAATTTTCTTGCCATTTCATCAGAGGTGGAAGAAACCAAAGACAGCATACTTCATACCTTGTTTGACAGACAAGAAAACTGACTTCTCAAGAGATGAGTAACATGCACAACTCATAGAGGAGTTAGCCAGAGAGCTGGGTCTCTGTGTCCCTGCACTCTGTAGAATTTCAATTCAGTGTCTATCAATCTGTTTTTTTTTTTTCCATACATCACCACCATCTTGTGTATTTGTCCTTTAAGGAAGAGATCTCCACACAAAATGCTGAGTTTTCTACAAAATCGTTTGGTCTGAAAATTCTAATTACATTTTGGAGACTTTAGAAGACCCAGATTTTACTATCTTCTCAGCAGAGTTTATCAGTCATTTAAATTAAAATCCCCTTTTAATTATGAGGATTGAAAAGGCCTTTGAGAAAAAAGTTATTTATAGCTTTATTGCGAAGTTAAAAAAAAAAAAGAACAGATTTATTCTGTTGTGAGACTCTCAAGGGTTTCATGGCTGTTGTGTCAGTCAATCTTTCATCACTGAGAGGAAAAGCTTATTTTGACTCATGATTTTTGAGGTTTCATGGAGCCATGGGCATCTGGTTCCATTGCTCTGACTTGTAAATGAGGCAGAACATTATGAAAGGGTACGACAGAGGAAAGCTGTCAGCTCATGGCAGCCGGGAAGCTGAGAGAGAGGAAGGGGCCAGGGGACAGACCCTTCCAGGGTACTGTCCCATTGAACAAATAGGGCCTGGTAATCCATTCCATCATCAATGAATTAATCCACTGATGATGTCAGAGTCCTCATGATCCAATCACTACCCAAAAGCCCCAACTCTGAACCTTGATGCACTGGGGACCATGCTTTCCAACACACAAGCTTTTGGGAGACATTCCAGATTTAAACTGTCTGTATTGCCAGGGAGAAAATTAGAATATTCATCACAGTGTTTACTTAACTCTTATCAAGGGGTAGGCCTCCAGGTAAAGCCAGAACTCCACACACAAACTAACTTGATCCTCACAGTAAAGCTTAGGTGGACTCTGTGATGCTTCTATTTCACGGACAAGGAAATTGAGGCAAAAGAGGAAGTTTTTTTTTTTTTTTTACCAAAAATAAATATTGGTGAATTATATAATTATAATAAACAAAGTTGATGGAATCAGAATTCAGCTCAAAACATGTCCAAATCCAGAACTGTCTGCCCCTACATGGAAACCACAGTCACATATATCTAGCAAATTCCTCCAGTGTGGCTAATTTGAATTTAAAGACATAGCACAAAAAAGAATGTAGCACAATCTTCATATTGATTATATGTTGAAATTATCTTTCTGAATTTATAAAAATGAAAAATATTAAGATATATATTTCCCCCTATTTTATTTATTTTTCACATATGTGGTTTTTGTCCTATTTCTCTTGCAGAGTGCCATAATAGAGTCTGAGGGTTTGGCCACAATATACACCTACAAGTTACATGCCAGGAGAGATATAAGGGCTGTCACAAACAGTACTCCAAATGAGACATATTTACTGACTTTAAGATGTATTAGAATATATGCAATGTTGCTAGAGGACTTTTATAAAAATCAAAATTTTAGAGTGACTAATGTGACCTTGCAACTCAAGTGTAGGACAGTTTCACTGAAGTTAACTAAAGACAATTTGATGTGACTTGAAATTGCAAATGCTTTTTAAAAATTCTGAGCTTTTGCCCAAAGGCCTCTTTAATGCCTTTTATATTTTACTTTTTTTCTTCAGTAATGTGTTTTCTTTCAATACCCTCTCTATTAATTATCTCCTCTCTTTCCATGGCAGATGGCTAGATGAGTACCAAGATGATGGCAAGACACAGCTGGAATTGCTTGCAGAAAATAGCCATGGTGAAGGCAGAGGGACAGGACAAACCACCTCCTGAAAGGGGACACTTGGGGTCATCACTCCGCTGAGCTTCAAGTGGCTATGATCTGATCATGAGCATGCATTTGCTTGGACTGAAGCATACACTTAGGAGGGTCAGTTCAGGCTGGACACATTCTCTGCTTTTGAGAACTTCAACCAATGATTGACCAGGATCAGCCTATGATATCTGGACTGTGCATATTACTATTTCTTTCTTCTTCCTTCTTCTCCCTTTTCCAACTTCCCCTTCCTTCCCCTTCTTTCTTCTTTCAGAAAATTAGATGACTACTGAGTTTACTGAAATTTTTAGATAGCTATACTTTGTAGAAAGTAAGTGAAGAATTAACTAATAACATTTGATTAATGTAAAATACTATTTTGCAACATATGTTGATTTCAAAGTGGAAGTCTTAATTTTAACTGATGGTATGTCTCTCTTAGAATTTGTGGAAGTATCAATAAGAAAATATAAAAAGAAACCAATTGGTTGGTTGTCTTGCGTCCCCATGGCCCTACACACTGGTCCTAGTGGGACTGGGTCTTCTGTGAGCTTAGAAGTTGGGTCTGTAGGTAGACAGCAACAGAGCATCATGCAGGGGTTATATGTGGAGGCAGATATCTGACATTCATTATTCCCTTTTCTCCATGAAGTCTCAAATATGGGTCATGTGCCACAGGCAGATTCATACAATCCTTCAAATTGGTACATGAGATATAACCCCTTTGCCAGTCCAGGAGAGGTCTTGGCATGACTTATAATATCACAGACATCTGTGTTCCAGTGTCAATCCTGCCACTGAGAAGTGGTGACTATCTCATCATCCTTACTCTGCAGATGAGAAAGCTGAGACTTGGAAGGGCCAAGTGACCAGCCCTAACTCATAGAATGAGATGAACAGGAAAGCTGGGATTGGAACCCAGTGGTCTGACTCCAGCCTATGAGCATACATGTTTTTCCCCACCATATTGTCTTCTCCATGTGTTTTTAGTATCCTATGAAATCATGAAGCAGGGATCAAAGAATCCCATCTGGTTCACTACCTTCATGGTTTCTATAATATGCAGATATAACCTAAACTATTATATCTTGTTTTTTATTTTTTTTAAACTGTGTTTAAATCAGGTAATTTGGTGGTAGAGGAGAGCCGAGCCTTGCCCAAAACCATGTTGGTAATATCCATGATATCACTAATTTAATGTCATATTACTTTTTCCTAAAACACATTAAATGAATTCATACCTAATAGAACTTTTAGGTAAATCTATTTACAACATATAATTTATTATAAACATCCAAAATTATGCATTTCATCATTTGGAACATATCTATGCATATTTCACTCTGAGTCTAGCACATAGTGATCAGTAAGTGACATTTCAATTAAATAAATCATTGTTATCATGGTTTACCTTTTACCAGCCCTTAGAAATTATGCCTAATTACACATTTTATATCTGAGAATAAAAACACGTCAAGAATAGAGTTTCAGTGATTTACAGTTAACAGTTTGCTATAGTTTGGATCTGGAATGTACTCAGTGCAATGGTTAGAATCTTGGTCCCCAGTATGGTACTATTGGAAGTGGTGAAAACCTTAAGAGTGGGACCTAGTGGGCGACCTTTAGGTCACTGGAGGCATGCTCTTGAAGGGAATTGTGCAACCCAGCCCCCTCTCCTTCACTTCCAGGCCAGGAGATAAGTGCTTGCTTCTGTTCCACCTTGAATTACAGCCATGACTCTCTGCCAGAGACACAAAGCAGCAGGGCCAATCATGGAATGAAATGATCATGAAATGTATCATGGAATAAAACTTTTAAACTGAGAGCCACACTAACTTACTTTCTTTCTTTCTTTCTTTCTTTCTTTCTTTCTTTCTTTCTTTCTTTCTTTCTTTCTTTCTTTCTTTCTTTCTTTCTTTCTCTCTCTCTCTCTTTCTTCCTTTTTGTACTAGGATTGAACCAAGGGGTGCTTTTCCACTGAGCCCCATCTCCAGTCTTTTTGTTTTATTTTTTATTTTGTGACAGGGTCTCATTAAGTTGCTTAGGGCTTAAGTTGCTGCAGCTGGTCTCAAACTTTTGATCCTTCTGCCTCAGCATCCCAACTGGCTGGGATTACAGGCATGTGCCACCGCACGTGGCTTAACTCTTTCCTCTCTATCAGATTATAATCTCTGGTATCTGTTATAGTAATGGAAACCTGTGTAACACACTGATTTTTAATAAAGTGGCCCAGAGACCATGATGAGGGTAAAAATAATAGTCCTTGCATTCATGCTATGGGAGAGCTTAGGGAATCAACGTAGCCCTTGCTGACACTCATTTCATGGTGCCCAACACAAAGCAGATACTGAAATAGCATATTTATTAATTTAGAAGAAGTTTGTTAAGGATCTCCCCTGTGCCAGACACATGATCAGGCAAACAACATAGTCATTTTTCTGTCCTCAGAGGGGCTGGCATTCTGGTGGACCTGGATGAATAATACACTCTTCCACACAGGTAGTACTGCTCTCTGCTAGACCTCGAGTCTTTGGAGGTGAGATTGCTTTGTGCTCCACTTTGAATATCTAGTTCTTGGCATAGCACCTGTCTCATAATGAGTGCTCTGTGTCTGTTAAATGCATGAATTATCTCTGCCTTAAAATATGATATGTGTTTCAGTGATCAGAATTTTACATACCAGATACAGTTCCTATTTGTGTGCAATTAGTACTCATAAATAATTGTACTTGGTGGTTCTATTTTAATAAACTTTTCTACAATAATATATTGCAGTTCTGATATAATCCTGCCCTTCTCCAGGAAGACTGGAGTTGGGTATTTCCCAGTTCTATCCAGAAGCATATTTACAATCTGTCTCTTTTAGGGGAGTGGTGGTGTAAATACCAATTTGATCCATTTTGTGTTGATTCTTGTTTATTTTATTTGGATAGTGCTCATTTTCTTAGACATTATCCAGATTTGGTGACTTTCTCAATATAGCCCCTTAAAAAAAAAAAGAAAAAAACATAAAGAGTTTGGGGATGTACCTGAATGTTAGAGTACTTAGAGACCCTGTCTCAAAACTTAAAAAAGAAAAAGAAAAGGTTTAGGAATGTAGCTCAGGCTATTCCCTGAAAATTTTAAAAAGGATAAAGAAGTTGTATTCACTTCCGGCTTTCAGAGAAAACAAAAAATTATTAACAGAGTATATAGCCCAAAGACAGCAAATAGATTCTTAAAATAAAACTTGGGTGGAGAAAAGCATTTTCTGTTGAAAGAACAAGATGAATCCTTTATCTGAAAACCTGTCATGTGTATCATTTGGAAATACTGAGAAATGAAAGAACAGTGTAGAAATAAGGGTGGGAAACAGTGTGGTCCATTTCATGGCACATCACAATCATCTACTGCAATTTTTGGTTCTTCATGGGTTCACTCTTCTGCATTAAGGACAAGACAGATCGAAGACCATCGGCCATGATGAGGATGGCCTTCTAGTTCTGATGTGTTTTCATACAAATCTTGCAAACACATTCAAGTGTTACATTTGTTGTATCAAATTTCTATTTTATTTATTTATTTTTGGACTAGGGATTGAATCCAAGGGCTCTCTATCAGTTAGCTACATTCTTAAACCTTTTTCTTTTTAAATTTTGAGGCAGGGTCTCTTCAAGCATTCTAACACTGAGCTACATCCAAAAACCCTTTAAGTTTCTGTTTTTTTTTTTTTTTTTTTTAATTTTGAGACAGAATCTCATTAAGTTGCTGAGGCTGACCTTAAATTCACAATGCCCCCAGTCTCCTGAATTGCTGGGATTACAGATGTGCACCACCATGCCTGGCCATAATCTAATTTCTTTGAGGTTCTAGGTAATGCAATTGGAGAACTAAGTTAATTGTTCTTTAATACAGTGAGTGTCTTTTCCAGAAAGCCCACCAGAGTTAGGTCTATATTTCAGTTATCAAGACTGATAATACTTTTGAAGAGTTACATTTTAAGTTATTTTTATAAGAAAAGAAACCCCACAAAGTAGACTTCCCTCCACATCTGAGTAGAGTGAAGTTTTAGAAATGGATATTCATGTTAATTCTTTCAGTTAATAGGATGAAGTACATGAAACAATGCCTCACATGCAAGAGTTAATCTGGATTCTCTACCACAATGAGTCTGAAGTTCCAGGGATGCAACATCAACTTCCTTGGATCTCTATTTGATGGTGGCTAGAGAGTACCAACTAAATTGTTTAGTCAGCTTATAAATATGACAATAACATTATTAGAAGGCCAAGATTAATATTTGCAAACTCAGCCATATACCATTGGTTGAAACTGCAAACACACTGTTCTCTAGGCCTGTATCCACGTTGGTTTGTTGATTTGGAAGGTCCTTTCTTTCTTGCGTAGAAAATTCCTACTCATTTCCTAAGACCAAGCTTGAAATTATTAGCATCGGTCAGAATCAAGGCTTTCCATTCTGTTTCCACGTCACATTGTCCTCCCTCTCTTTTCAAAACTGTCATTTTCAGAGTGGGCATGTTTCTTAGTTCACAAACTCAGAGGTGTGACAAGTGTTACTTCTTTTCTTTTTGTATGCCAACTTTATGTCCATCACATAGACTGATAGAAAATTCCTTCTCAACTATATTAGGGGCATGTTCTTCTTTCCAAGGAGGAACAGAATCCTGGTGGCTTATGTTCTATTTGAAAGTAGGGAAATACTTCTTCCTATCTCCCATCATTGTCCTGTTAAGTTTCTCCCTCAGCCTCTGGGCCACTTACAAAGTGATAGAAATTTTGGAAAGGTTGGAAAGCTGAGTGTACCAGGTCCTTCCCTTCTAGATTGCTATGCAGCCCTCTCCTCAGACACTGATTGACACAGGGAAATGACAAATCTCATGGAACCCCACTGCTTCATGGCACACAGCCCTCCCTTTCTGGTCAATGAAATTCTTCTTTTCTGACACCATTACTTCTCATATCTCTCTCCTCCTTCATCAGTACAACCAGCAAAAGATCTTTTTTTTTTTTTTAATGTGTTTTGACTTTTCTAGAAAACTGGACTTTGTTTCTAGTATGAATATGATGATAGAAGAGAAAAGAATCTTTCGACTGTTATTCTTACTCAAATTAACAAAGAAAATTAAAAATGCATAGCTTCCAATTCCAGGGAAATTATGAAGCAGTGAACACCTGCAAACTCCCCAATACATCGGGTTGGCCTGCCAATACCTGCACCAGACAGAAGCTTGAGAGACCAAGCAGTGCAAGTCTCAGAAAGTGCTGACTGAAACTACTTGCAAAGAGTGTGTGGTCCACTGGAAGGACAGCTAAGCTTTCTATTTACAACAGCTAGAACGGGCACCTGGATGGAGCCTGGTAGATGCAGGAGGGTTGAGATCAAGTAGAAGCTGTGTAGAGGATGGTTGAGTAGGGATGGTCCCTCTCATTATGCCTTGAAGAGTCCCCATAACTTGCCAAGGAAAATGAACAGTATACAATAAAAAAGTTAAATCCTAAAATAATTAGGGAGCATTAATGAGTATCAGCCAAAGTAACAGATAGCAGAGATAGAGCAACAAAGACGTTCAGATACTGGAATTGTTAACACAGATTATAAAGACAGACATCATTACCCTATGTACATGTATGATTACTTAAATGGTATGAATCTACATTGTGCACAACCATAGAAATGAAAAGGTGTACCCCATTTGTGTACAATGAATCAAAAAGCAGTCTGTAAAAATAAAATAATAATAATTTAAAAAACCTTGGAGTTAAAAAGAAATAATAAAAAGGAATGTGGCAGCCCTAAAACAAACAAACAAACAAACAAAAAATCAATAAGAGTATTACATTAAAAAACAAGCAACAGGTTTAAAAATATCTGCTGGAGTGGAAAAATATAAAATTAATCTAATAAATTGAAAAAATATCCAACCACAAGGATTTGTGGAAATTAAAAAATATAATGCTGGGAATTTAAGTCTAGTTGTGTGAGTGTTTAACAGTAAATTGGCCTCCATAGAAAAAATAATTTGTTATCCAGAATATATATGGACAGAAAGAGTTTTCTATAATGTGGTAGAGAAAGAAAAGGAAATAACATGCAGAATGAGATCTTAAAAGACTTTGATACGAAAAGATAAGTTTTAACATATCTAATTTAATGAGTAGAAAGAATATAAAGAATGTAAAGAGCAATATCTGAAGACAGTATAGTTAGGAAGTTTCCAGAAGTGTTGAAATTGATCATTTCACAGATTCCTCAATTGCTAGATGACCAGAAATTTTCAGCAGTATTCATGAAAAAATAGCCATATTTTAAAGCCAATATAGTAAGTGTTCTACCTAGAACATTTAATAAAGAGTCTGAGAGAAAAGTTAGTTACCTTCAAGGAAGCAGAGTAAACACTTACAGATGGTGCCTCAAGAACAATTCAGGAAACCAGAGAATGGAGTGGCCCCTTCTGAGTGTTGAAACATTGTAACAGTAACTTAGAGTTCTGTATCTAGGGAAGATGCATTTCCAGAATGAAGCCGAAATAAAGATATTTTCAAACATACAAAAACCCACAGACACATTAGGCAGCACTAATGTATCTAGCACTAGGGTGTCACTTAAATATACCAAGGCAGTTACTTGAGGTAGAAGGAAAGTGATTTTTAAATGAAGGGACTGAGAAGCAAGAAAAAAATGGTGATTAAAGAAAGATGAAACTCTAAAGATAACAAAATAACACTGACTGCATTAAAATAATAACACTGGATGAAAACTAAAATTAGAATATAGTTGGTTGGGGCAAATGAAGCATTCTCTTCTAAAGACCTTGTTTTATCAAAAAGGAAGATAAAGGTATGTCTGTTTGAATTTCTGGTGTAACCACTGAAAGAAAACAAGATAAAATTTCCAACCAGTGTAAGTGAGTTGGAAAGGTTTCATCCGTGAGGAAGATATTAAAACTTTAAATTATTGTTACTCATATTATTAGCTCAAAATATGAAGTAAATATAAGTATAAGCAAAAATAGACACAAATAAAATAATATTGGGAGATTTTTAAGACATACATTTCTCAGGAGTTGAGAAAATAAGAAAAAAGTTTAAGGATATAGAAGATTTAAATAACATGATTAACAAATGACCTAATAGATATAAAATAGTGCATCCAACAAACACCAGATGCACACTGTTTTTGAGAGACACATGGAACATAATAAAAATCGGACATGTAACTCTAATAAAATAGAAAATATTGAAGATATTGACAAATTTCTAGAGGCATGATCTATTCAAACTGAATCAGGAGGGCATATGCAATTTAAACACATCAATTTCAAGTAACAGAATAGAAAACACGATCAAAAGTCCACCAACCAAGAAAAACTCAGGACCATATGGAGTCTCAGATGAGTTCTACAAGTCCTTCAAAGAAGAATTAATACTATTAATTCTCAAAATATTCCATGAAATTGAAAAGAAGGGAACCCTTTCAAACTCATTCTATGATGCTAGTATCATCCTGATACCAACAAAGACACGTCAAAGAAAGAAAACTTCAGACCATATCCCTGATAAACAACTTTACAAAAATTCTCAATAAGATTCTGGCAAATCACATACAAAAATATATTTAAAAGATAGTGCACCATGATCAGGAGGGGTTCATCCCAAGGATGCAAGTTTGGTTGAACATGCAGAAATCAATAAATGTAATTCATCACATCAGTAGACTTAAAGACAAGAATCATATGATCATCTCAACAGATGCAGAGAAGCATTTGACAAAATACAGCACCCCTTCATATTCAAAACACTAGAAAAACCAGGGTTAATAGGAAAATACCTCAACATTGTAAAAACTATCTATGCTAAACACAGGACCACAATCATTCTAAACAGAGAAAAATTGAAAGCATTCCCTCTAAAAAGTAGAACAAGACAGAGATGCCCACTTTCACCACTTCTATTCAACATCATCCTTGAAACTCTGCCAGAGCATTTAGGAGAAATTAAAGGGATACACATAGGAAAAGAAGAACTCAAACTATCACTATTTGCTGACATGAGTCTATATTTAGAAGAGCCAAAAAATTCCACCAGAAAACTTCTAGAACTAATAAATGAATTCAGCAAAGTAGCAGGATATAATCCATACCCAAAAATCAAATGCATTTCTACACATCAGTGATGAATCCACTGAAAGAGAACTTAGGAAAACCATCCCTTTTGCAATACCCTAAAAAAAAAAAAAAAACCTTGGGAACCAATCTAACAAAAGAGGTGAAAGACCTCTACAATGAAAACTATAGAACACTAAAAAAATAAATTGAAGAAGACCTTAGAAGATGGAAAGAGCTCCCATGCTCCTGGATAGGCAGAATTAATATTGTCAAAATGGTGATACTACCAAAAGTGTTATACAGATTTAATGCAATTCCTATTAAAATCTCAATGACAGTTTTCATAGAACTAGAAAAATCAATCTTGAAATTCATTTGGAAAATGAATGAGACCCAGAATAGACAAAGAAATCCTTAGAAAGAAAAGTGAAGAAAAAGGCATCACAATACCAGCCCTCAATCTATACTATGGAGCAATAGTTAAGCAAAACAAAACAAAACAGAAAGAACCCAGCATGGTATTGGCACCAAGAAGACATGTAGATCAATGGTACGGAATAAAAGACACAGATACAAACCCACATAAATACAGTTATCTCATAATAGACAAAGGTGCCAAAAACATACATTGGAGGAAAGATAACCTCTTCACAAATGGTGCTGGAAAAAATGGAAATCCATATATAACAAAATGAGATTAAACCTCTATCACTCACCTTGCACAAAAATCCACTCAAAGTGGATCAAAGACTTAGGCACTAGAACAGTGATCCTGAGCCTAATAGAAGAAAAAGTAGGCCCAAATCTTCACCAAGTTGGTTTAGGATCTGACTTCCTTAACAAGACTCCTAGAGTTCAAAAAGTAAAATCAAGAATCAATACATAGATGGATTCAAACTAAACAGCTTCTTCTCAACAAAGGAAACAATCAATAATATGAAGAGGAAGCCTATAGATTGGGAAAAAGTCTTTACCACACACACCTCAGATAGAGCACTAATCTCTAGGATATATAGTGAACTAAAAAAAACTTAATACCAAAACACAAATAACCCAATCAATAAATGTGCTAAGGAACTGGACAGACACTTCACAGAAGATACAAAAAATCAATAAATATATGAAAACTGTTCAATATCTCTAGCAATTAGAGAAATGCAAGTCAAAAACTACTCTTAAGATTTCATCTCACTCCAGTCAGAATGGCAATAATAAAAAATACAAGCAATAATAAGTGTTGGTGAGGATGTGGGGGAAAAGGCACACTCGTACATTGCTGGTAGGACTGCAAATTGGTGCAACCATTATGGAAAGCGGTATGAAGATTCCTCAGAAAACTTGGAATGGAAACACCATTTGACACAGCTATCCCACTCCTCAGTTCATACCAAAAGGACTTAAAATCAGTATATTACAGTGATACAACCACATCAATGTTTATAGCAGCTCAATTCATAATAGTAAACTATGGGACCGACCTAAATACCCTTCAACAGATGACTGGATAAAGAAAATGTGATGTATATATATTCAATGGAATAATACTCAGTTTTAAAGAAGAATGAAATTATGACATTTGTTGGTAAATGGATGGAGTTGGAGAATATCATGCTAAGTGGAATATGCCAAACCCCCAAAACCAAAGGCTTAATGTTTTCTCTGACAAACAAATGCTGAACCATTGTTTGGGGGATGGGGGTAGGAAAGAATGAGGAACTTTGGATTGTGCAGGAGGGAATGAAGTAAGGGGTTTGGGGTGGTATTGATGGTGGATCAAGATGGACATTATTGCCCTTTATACATGTATGATTACACGACAATGTGACTCTGCTCTATGTGCAGCCAGGAGAATGACAAGTTGTGTTTCATTTGTGTTCAATGTGTCAGAATGCATTCTACTGCCACGTATAACTAATGAGAACAAATTAAAAAAAATAAAAAAGAAAGAAAATAGAATAAATAAGAGAAAAATGAAAAAGAATCTCCCGGGGAGTGGGGGAGTTCATTAAACAGAGGACAGGGTCCTGCTTTGTTTCTGATTCAAATGGAATGAGATACATATCCTAAATTTGTATTCATAATAATTCCTAGGTGGTGCCCATGCTATTTGCTCATAGTGACAGTTTCAGAACCAGAGTTAAAACCTATAGAATAAATTAGGTTACTGGATGTTTAAAAAAAGAGACATAATCACATTGTAGCCCATAAATATCTTCAATTATCATTTGTCAAATAAAGATAAAATTTTTAAAAAAGAGAAGATCTTGGTTTTTAGAAATTTCATCATCTGAGTTTGACAATTAGAAAGGGCATAATAATTCCATTTAAGGTATTGTAGCAAAATTATAACACCACTAAGATGCTGAGATGATTAAGTGTTTTTTATTTGTAGGGACCATCTCTCCTTCCCCTTCCAACGGTACTCAGTTATAGTACAATGAGTGTACATATTTCTTACAGAGAGACATTGAGAACCTTGGATGGAAGGCAGGGACTTGGGTTGTGCTTATAACCATGAGACAGACATGAATGATCCCTGACTTCATTGAACTCATGTGACAAGGCTGTCAGTAAATGGATACGTAACATTTGGAATTATAGATTACAAAAATGAAATGAAGGAAAAGAGGAGGAACTAAGAGAGCACACAAAAGGGTTCCAATTAGATTAGGAAGGCGAGGAGAGGCTCCATGAGAAAGCGTATTTCGACTGAGACCTGAGAAAAATCAGTAGAAATCAGTCAGGCAAAAAGTGGAAGAAAGAGCATTCCAAGGGGCAGGATCAACATTGTCCAGGCCAGGGCTGGTGAAAGCTTAGAACTGAAATGAGGTCGGGGGCAGCAACCTCAGGAACTTGAGAGACACATAAGAGGGGCTTGGAAAGACAGGGGAATGAATCTGACCTAACTTTCCTATGTGTGTGAACACATCACAGAGACTCTCACCTTTGTGTGCATCATCAGACTGGGATCCTATTTAGAAAAAGATACGTTCCATGCTTGTATAATTATATCAGAATAGATTCTACTGTCATGTATGACTAAAAGGAACAGATAAAAATTTATTTTTAAAAATGGACATGTATTTGGCCATAAAATAGTAATGAAATTGAATGATTTATAGATAAATCAGTAACATAAATAAGTTTCATAAAGACAACCCTGAGCAAAATAAACCAGAAATGCTAATATGTAAACATAATTCCTTTGATAGAAAATGAAAATAAGGCAAAGTTTTTAGGCAAAATACTTTATTACATATATGGATTAGACTATTTTTCAAAGTCTAGAAATTATGACCAAAAATATCAGAAAGATGAGGAAGTCTGAGAGACGGTCTGGCCAGGAAAAAGTCACAGGAAGGCCTGCCACGCAGCTGACAGTATTCTTTTATGGCCTTTTCTTATAGTTACATGAGTTTTAATTTTATAAGTATGTTTTACACTGCTTACATGTCTTTCTTTTTTATTGTAAACAAATGGGATACATGTTGTTTCTGTTTGTACATGGAGTAAAGGAATACCATTTGTGTAATCATAAATTTACATAGGGTAATGTTGGTTGATTCATTCTGTTATTTTTTTCCTTCTCCTCCCACCCCTCCCACCCTTCCCACCCCTCTTTTCCCTCTATACAGTCCTTCCTTTCTCCATTCTTCCCACCTCCTTAACCCTAACCCTAAACCTAACCCTAACCCTAACGCTAACCCCTCCCACCCCCCATTATATGTCATCATCCGCTTATCAGCGAGATCATTCGTCCTTTGGTTTTTGAGATTGGCTTATCTCACTTAGCATGATATTCTCCAATTTCATCCATTTGCCTGCAAATGCCATAACTTTAACATTCTTTATGGCAGAGTAATATTCCATTGTATATATATGCCACAGTTTCTTTATCCATTCATCAATTGAAGGGCATCTAGGTTGGTTCCACAATCTGGCTATGGTGAATTGAGCAGCAATGAACATTGATGTGGCTGTATCTCTGTAGTATGCTGATTTTAAGTCCTTTGGGTATAGGCCAAGGAGTGGGATAGCTGGGTCAAAGGGTGGTTCCATTCCAAGCTTTCTGAGGAATCTCCACACTGCTTTCCAGAGTGGCTGCACTAATTTGCAACCCCACCAGCAATGTATGAGTGTATCTTTTTCCCCACATCCTCGCCAACACCTATTGTTGCTTGTATTCTTGATAATCGCCATTCTAATTGGGGTGAGATGGAATCTTAGGGTAGTTTTGATTTGCATTTCTCTTATTACTAGAGATGTTGAACATTTTTTTCATATATCTGTTGATTGCTTGTATATCTTCTTCTGTGAAGTGTCTGTTCATTTCCTTAGCCCATTTGTTGATTGGATTAATTGTATTCATGGTATGGAGTTTTTTGAGTTCTTTATAGATTCTGGAAATTAGTGATGTATCTGAAGTATGAGTGGTAAAGATTTTCTCCCACTCTGTAGGCTCTCTCTTCACATTACTGATAGTTTCCTTTGCTGAGAGAAAGCTTTTTAGTTTAAATCTATCCCAGTTGTTGATTCTTGCTTTTATTTCTTGTGCTATGGGAGTCCTGTTAAGGAAGTCTGATCCTAAGCTGACATGTTGAAGATTTGGACCTACTTTTCCTTCTATAAGATGCAGGTCTCTGGTCTGATTTCTAGGTCCTTGATCCATTTTGAGTTGAGTTTTGTGCAGGGTGAGAGAAAGGGGTTTAATTTCATTCTGTTGCACATGGATTTCCAGTTTTCCCAGCACCATTTGTTGAAGAGGCTATCTTTTCTCCATTGCATATTTTTGGCCCCTTTGTCTAATATGAGAAAATTGTATTTATTTGGGTTTGTGTCCATATCCTCTATTCTGTACCATTGATCTACCTGTTTATTTTGGTACCAATACAATGACGTTTTTGTTACTATTGCTTTGTAGTAGTGTTGAAGATCTGGTATTGCGATACCCCCTGCATCTCTCTTTCTGCTGAGGACTGCTTTAGCTATTCTGGATTTCTTATTCTTCCAGATGAATTTCATAATTGCTTGCTCTATTTCTGTATGGTACGTCATTGGGATTTTAATTGGAATTGCATTGAATCTGTATAGCACTTTAGGTTGTATGGCCATTTTGACAATATTAGTTCTGCCTATCTAAGAACATGGGAGATCTTTCCATCTTCTAAGGTTTTCTTGAATTTCTTTCTTTAGTGTTCTGTAGTTCTCATTGTAGAGGTCTTTCACCTCTTTTGTGAGATTGATTCCCAAGTATTTTATTTTTTTCGAGGCTATTGTGAATGGGGTAGTTTTCCTAAATTCTCTTTCTGAAGATTCATCACTTATGTATAAAAATACTTTGGATCTATGAGCATTGATCGTGTAACCTGCTACTTTACTGAATTCACTTATGAGTTCTAAAAGTTTCCTGGTGGAATTTCCAGGTTCCTCTAAATATATAATCATGTCATCAGCAAACAGATATAGTTTGAGTTCTTCTTTTCCTATTCGTATCCCTTTAATTTCTTTGGTTTGTCTAATTGCTCTGGCTAGAGTTTCAAGGATGATGTTGAATAGAAGTGGTGAAAGAGGGCATCCCTGCCTTGTTCCAGTTTTTAGGGGGAATGCTTTCAGTTTTTCACCATTAGAATGATATTAGCCATGAGCTTAGCGTAGATGGCCTTTACAATGTTAAGGAATGTTCCCACTATCCCTATTTTTTCTAGTGTTTTGAGCATGAAGGGATGCTATATTTTATCGAATGCTTTTTCTGCATCTATTGAAATAATCATGTGATTCTTAACTTTAAGTCTGTTGATATGGTGAATGACATTTATTGATTTCCGGATGGTGAATCAACCTTGCATCCCTGGGATGAAACCCACTTGATCGTGGTGCACTATCTTTTTAATATATTTTTGTATGCGATTTGCTAAAATTTTGTTGAGAATTTTTGCGTCGATGTTCATTAAGGATATTGGTCTGAAATTTTCTTTCCTCGATTTGTCTCTGTCTGGTTTAGGTATCAGGGTGATATTGGCTTCATAGAATGAGTTTGGGAGGGTTCCCTCTTCTTCTATTTCATGGAATACTTTGAGGAGGATTGGAATGAGGTCTTCTTTAAAGGTTTTGTAGAACTCGGCTGAGAACCCATCTGATCCCGGACTTTTCTTTGTTGGTAGGCTTTTGATGACCTCTTTTATGTCATTGCTTGAAATTGATTTATTTAGGTTGTGTATGTCCTCCTCGTTCACTTTAGGTAATTCATATGTCTCTAGAAACTTGTAGATGTCTTCGAGGTTTTCTGTTTTGTTGGAATATAGATTTTCAAAATAGCTTCTAATTATGTTTTGTATTTGTATTTCATTCGTGTCTGTTGTGATATTTCCTTGTTCATTCTGAATTTCAGTAATTTGAGTTTTCTCCTTCTTTTTCTTTGTTAGTGTGGCTAAGGGTTTATCAATTTTGTTTATTTTTTCAAAGAACCAACTATTTATTTTGTTAAATTTCCAATTGTTTCTTTTGTTTCAATTTCGTTGATTTCGGCTCTGATTTTAACTATTTCCTGTCTTCTACTACTTTTGGTGTTGGTCTGCTCTTCTTTTTCTAGGGATTTGAGCTGTAGTGTTAAGTTGTTTATTTGTTGATTTTTACTTCTTTTGTTGAAAGCGCCCCATGAAATAAATCTTCCTCTAAGTACTGCTTTCATAGTGTCCCAGAGATTTTGATATGATGTGTCTTTGTTCTCGTTTACTTCTAAGAATTTTTTTATTTCCCTCCTGATGTCTTCTGTTATCCATTCATCATATAATAGCATATTATTTAATCTCCAGGTATTGGAGACGTTTCTGTTGTTTATTCTGTCATTTATTTCTAATTTCAATCCATTATGATCTGATAGAATACAAGGTAGTATCTCTATCATCTTGTATTTGCTGACATTAGCTTTGTGGCATAAAATATGGTCTATTTGAGAGAAGGATCCATGTGCTGCTGAGAAGAAAGTGTATTCATTCTTTGTTGGATGGTATATTCTATATATGTCAGTTAAGTCTAAATTGTTGATAGTGTTATTGAGATCTATGGTTTCTTTATTCAATTTCTGTTTGGAAGATCTATCCAGTGGTGAGAGAGGTGTGTTAAAATCACCTAGTTTTATTGTGTTGTGGTGTATTTGATTTCTGGAATTGAGAAGGATTTGTTTGACGTACATGAATGAGCCAATGTTCGGGGCATAGATATTTATGATTGTTATGTCTTGCTGATTTATGCTTCCCTTAAGCAGTATGTAATGTCCTTCTTTATCCCTTCTGACTAGTTTTGGCTTGAAGTCCACATTATCTGAAATGAGGATGGATACTCCAGCTTTTTTGCTGTGTCCATGTGCATGGTATGTTTTTTCCATCCTTTCACCTTTAGTCTATTGGTATCTCTTTCTATGAGATGAGTCTCTTGCAGGCAGCATATTGTTGGATTATTCCTTTTAATCCAGTCTGCCAGTCTATGTCTTTTGATTGATGAGTTCAGGCCATTAACATTCAGGGTTATTATTGTGATATGATTTGTATTCCCAGTTATTTGACTCATTTTTGTTTTTTGACATGATTTGGTTTCTCCTTTATTTGGCTATTCCTTTAGGCTAGTTCCTCCCGTTGCTGATTTGCATCATTGTTTTTCATCTCTTCCTCATGGAATATTTTGCTGAGAATGTTCTGTAATGCCAACTTTCTTTTTTGTAAATTCTTTTAACTTTTGTTTATCATGGAAGGATTTTATTTCGTCATCAAATCTGAAAGTAAGTTTTGCTGGGTATATGATTCTTGGTTGGCATCTGTTTTCTTTCAGGGCTTGGTAAATGTTGTTCCAGGCCCTTCTAGCTTTTAGGGTCTGGGTTGAAAAATCTGCTGATATCCGTGTTGGTTTCCCCCTGAATGTAGTTTGATACTTTTCTCTCGCAGCTTTTAAAATTCTGTCTTTATTTTGTATGTTAGGTATTTTCATAATAATGTGCCTTGATGTGAATCTGTTGTAATTTTGTGCATTTGGAGTCCTATAAGCCTCTTGTACTTGATTTTCCATTTCATTCTTCAGATTTGGGAAATTTTCTGATATTATTTCATTGAATAGATTGTTCATTCCTTTGGTTTGTTTCTCTAAGCCTTCCTCAATCCCAATAATTCTTAAATTTGGCCTTTTCATGATATTCCATAATTCTTATAGATTCTGTTCATGATTTCTTACCATCTTCTCTGTTTGGCCAACTTTGTTTTCAAGATTGAATATTTTGTCTTCAATGTCTGAGGTTCTGTCTTCCAGGTGTTTTATCCTATTGGTTATGCTTTCTATGGAGTTTTTAACTTGGTTCATTGTTTCCTTCATTTCAAGGATTTCTGTTTTTTTTTTTTTTTCAGTATCTCTAACACTTTATTGAAATGATCTTTTGCTTCCTATATTTGCTCTTTTAACTGTTGATTGGTGTGATCATTTAATGCCTGCATTTGCTCTTTCATCTCCTCCTTCAATTCCTGCATTTGCTCTTTCATCTCCTCATTTGCTTCCCTGATTGTTTTAATTATGTACATTCTGAATTCCCTTTCTGACATTTCTTCTGCTGTGCTGTCATTGGGTTTTATTGATATAGTATCTAGGTTTGTTTGGGACATTGTCTTCCCTTGTTTCCTCATATTGGTCAGATGTCAGTGGGACTAGAGATATTGCAGATTTCCTCTATTGACTTATAGTGTCCCTGTAGATTTCCAGTGTTTCACCTCCCAGCCTTCAGTAGCCTGAAGTCTTGGAGGAACTTGGTAATGCAGTGCTTCCGAAGAAAGCTGCCCCTAGCCCGCTACTGGGTCCAGGTCTGGGGGCTGTCTCTGTGCGGAAAAGCTCTTACTGGGCAGGTCTGCTCCGAGGAGCTGGCTGTGGAACGAGCCTGCCCCCATAGGGAGCAGGGCTGCTTGGAGAAGACTCTGGTTGCCCTGCCCTGCTCAGAGAGGCTGCCCCTGTCTGGGCCTGCCGCCTGAGCCAAGCTTCACCCGGTGGGAGAGACTCACCCTGCGACTATATGTTAGTCCGAGTCTCTCAGTGCCTCCCCTTCTTGAATCCTGGGTTCTAGAGCGACGAGAGATACAGTCACCCTCTAGTCCACCATCTTGGATCTCTCTGCTTACATGTCTTTTGTGATAACACAAATGTAACATAAAGTTCACAAAATTTACCACTTTTAGGTGTACAATTCAATGGCATTAAGTAGATTTACAAGACTGTGCAACTATCGCCACCATGTACATCTAGCACTTCATCATTCAATTGAAGCTCCCATCCCCAATTCTCCCTTTCCTCTAGCAGCCCTTAACCTTTGATCTGCTTTGTCTGGCCAATTTGTCCATTTTGAACATTTCATATGAATTGAATTTATAATATTTGTCTTTCCATGTCTGACTTCTTTCAGTAAGCACAGTGTTTTCAAGGTTAATCTGAAACATGAATCAGAATTTCATTCCCTTTGACAAATAAGTAATATTCTACTGTACAACTAGGCCATATTTGGTTTATTATCATGTGTTTTATATGCTCTTTGATTTTAATGTTATAACTCATAAAAAGAAAAATACACTATAGAAATACATACAAGAAACTACTTTAAAAAAGAAAAGATTTCTTGTGGTCAGGGAGGGATGGGAATGGGGAGGATGGTGGATGATAGGAATAAGTCTTTCATGCAGTTTAATTGTTTTGAATCACTGAATTTACCACCTATTTAAAAGTAGAGATTGAATGAATAAATTGAGCAAGTGGGGAGTACCTTCACTACCAACATACATAATGGATAGGGAACTTTCCTCCTTTCCAAAATTCTAGCCTCCTCTCCTACCTGAAAAAAAGGAGGAAGAAGGAGCAAATGAACGAAGTCAGGAATTAATAGCTCAGTGATTTTGCTGTTGTATCTGCCTATTTCTCCCACTTGATGAATTCCTTGTGAGCAGGTATTTTTATCTCATTCATCTTTGTTTTCTCAAGCTCAGTGCTGGGGTCAGTGCAGACACACAAAATCATCACATGGTCCTACTATTAGAAATGAGACATATTTATGACTCATAGAGATTAATAGGAAGACCTGGAAAATGGAAATACTACGTTTTAGGAAATGTAAGCATTGCTTTCTTTTTATTCCAACAGTTTTTGTGACTCTTTGCTAATCTACTGAGATGCTGTCAGGAAAGAGACTCGAGAAGTCGCTTGTTTAGCAATGTCACTGGCAGTTAATAGAAAGGGACAGGTTCTTCAGAAAGACTTAGGAGGTTAAAAATGTATCATGAAGTGACAGTCCCAGCTAGGGAGGGTCAGAGTGCTTAGAGAGTGCTCTGAAATTATAAAATTGGTTGGTGAAGCTCAACATAATATCTTAACTGATCCACGAAAATGCAGTCTGACTCCTTGGAGTTATGTACCAATTAGTTAGATTCCACTGATGACCCCCTGAAGTTGGCTTATCAAGTGTCTGTTTCTGAAGACTTTCTGACTTTTCTGCTTAATTTTGCTATTATTCTATTGTCATAAATCTTGAGACTCTTCATTAAGTTATTTTACTGCTTATATCCCTGTAATAATTGTTACTGGCTTCTTTAACATCAACAATAAAATTGGTGATTGTTGGAGTGAAACCAGATTTAAGCACTTATACATCACAAAGTCCCTTATACATTTCAAATGAATCTAGGATTCCATAACCATGAAAAATCCTCCCACCCTTTAAATTTAATGGTATGAATAGAGGATGATGTGTTAAATTCAATACCATGACTTCTTTATTAGCACTGTGGTTCAGACTATTGAGGAATCAGCTCTTCTAACCATAATGGACTGTACTCTTTTATCCCTTTGCTTTCTCTTGGCTAGAGGCAAGGCTTAGGACCTTAGCAAAGAAAATACTTACACTTTGAATCTCAAATGGCAGAGATTAAAAAAAAAAAAACCATACACAAAAAACATTAGTATGGAGCCTACTATGGTTTGGATATGTTTTGAATGTGTCCCCCAAAGATTGAGATGCAGTGTCTTTGTCTCCAGTGTGATGGAAGTAGGGTTCTGGAAACTTTAAGAGGTTTGACCTAGTGTAAGGTAATTAGATGATGGGGGCATTGCCCTCAGAAGGGAGTAATACTGATCTCCTACAGTGAGTGAGTTCCCACAAGAGCAAGTTGTTAAAAAAAGAATCTGATCCCAGGAATCTTTAGCTTCCTACTTCACCCTGTGATCTCTTCTGCTTACATTCTCATCATTGTGATGTCATCAACTATGAACTCTTTACCAGAAACCAAACAGATAGGGTCACCCAATCTTGGATTGTCAGTCTCCCAAACTGTGAGCTAAATCAACTTCTTTATAATGTAACTAGCCTCAGGTATTTCGTTATAGCAAAAGAAGAGTTTGTGCATAGTCTAATCCTCACCCCAACTAGAGCATATGTTTGCTGAGGTCAAGTGAGCTTTCTGGGTCCTTTCTAGACACTATCCTCGTACCCACCATCTAGTCCCCTCAACTACCTTCCTACAATTCTTAGGATATCCAGCATCAGTTATTCTTTCTTGCAATTGGAGTTTTCTAACTCAGTACTTTACTGAACCATCTCTTCTTTTTTCTCTTCATCCATGCAGGAATTTCTGCATATGGGCTCCTGTCTCACACCACCAATTATTTATCCCCTTATCATCTCCCTCTACCACTCCTAGACCTCCAATTTTTAATGTGTACACTTCAGAAAGCAAGTTCTTAGATAATAGGGGTAAAGGGTTTTTGCTACTTTTTATTACTTTGATATGTGGAAATAAGCAAAGATCAGCCAAATGAGAAAAGCAAAGGCTATTTTCTCTGTGCCTGCTGCTGTAAGGGAGTCAGTCACCCTTACTTGTGTTTTGACACAGATTCACAGGCAGGAGAGGAATGGGAAAATTTTATACTGGAACTTGGGGGAGGCTCCTAAGTGGAGTCTGTTGACCTGGGGAAGCTGTAGAAAGACGAACTAGAAGAGGAACATCCTATGAAATTGGTTAGGATTGTGTATTTTTTTTTTCTGGTTGATTTTAAGTTGCAAATGAGAAGAAAATGTAGGGAAGCTGACAGCTATCGATCTAATGGCCTTTTGGTGGCATGGCCATGGAAGTTGTATTTTGGCTTTCTGGGCTGATGGCTGTAGCAATTGTGGATCAGAATTCTATTGTCAAATGTGGTTCACCTTTCATACGTTTGTTTAATCTCAATTAGCATTTGAGTTTTGTAGCTTTGGTTTTATTTATATTTAAGACACATTCTCTTTGCTTTTATTCATCAAACTTTTGCTTCCATTTCCAAAGCAAAGGAAAAGAAATAAACTTTGTGCCCAAAACACCCATTGAAATCAAGACTTCTGGTTTCTTATTGCACATTTTTCCATATTTTGCTGCACAATCCTTGCCACCTCATTAATATTCACAAGTATTCCATGCATCCTATTCTTACACCAAAGGACAGATTAGTAATAAATGACTGTTAAGTAATACCTACACAATTTTTAAACCTTTACTTAAGAGTCGCACCTCACTTTTTTTGCAAAATAATTGGGTCTATCATCTGTGATGATTATGCAGTGAAATGTGATTTTTTGTTTTAATAAACAAAGATTATCATTTTTTTTCTCTTTGTAGTCTCTAAATGCAGGTAATCAGGGTCTACACTTGAAAAGATTTTTAAATCCCTTTTGAATCATATCTAATGCTTCCAAATACTTTAAAAAACAAGCCTACAAGAGGCTATATTTTTAGCCCTGTGTGATTCTGATCAAGATATTCTTCCCCAATGTGTACATTCATGAGAACAACCTGGAAATGTGATTTAAAACATGGACCTCCAGGTCTCACTGCAAAGTTAAGGTACCAGACTCTCTGGAGGTGAAGTCTGGAGAGCTTGGTTGGTTCACTTGTTTGTGTATTAAGAAGTGTCCAGAGTGATTCCTATGCAATCTGGCAGGTGCTGGTCCCTGGGCTGGCATTTGGCAACCATTGAATTAGGAATTTCCCTGCTTCATCTTGGTGACATTGATACTGTCACTGTACTTATCCCTTTGGTAAATGTTGACTTTGACAATGTGCACATACTACCTTTGCATTTCTCAAGATTTAGAAATTTTGCAAGTTTGCTTTTATTTTGTAAACTTGCAAAATTTCTGATTTATTTCTGATACACATATATATATATAATATATTGATGCATATGTATTGTAGATTAGTAATACATACACGCACATCTGTATTTGCATATTTTGATTTATTTTCTTAACATACCTGGAAAGAAGATAGGTTAAGGAAAAGCATGTAGGTCAGACTAGGTTACTTTTCTTCTTAACAAACTGCCAAATTTCCCTGAACCCAGAACAAATTTGAAGAACACAGCTTCACAATATTAGAAAATTCAAGTAAGAGTCACAAAGTCCCTAAACACGAAAGCATGGAACATCTCACAGTTACTTTAATGAAAGAATTCACTCTATCACTTTAACTGTAGTTCCTAAAATAGGTTGTGGTCTAAATTCTTTTGAAGACTGACAGTGCAAAAGGAGGCAAAAAATAAATAAATAAATAAAAGAGGGTTCCATACTGTGTCAGACAATAAGACACTCATTTCTCTGGGAATTGATCCTGATGGAATATTTATTAGAGCTCCCTTTCAGATACCACGGACATAGTTCACACACATGGGGCAGTTGAAACCTGGTGCGTGGGGTCTCTGTCACCATGCAGGGTTGCTCTTCTGAAGGAGCCCAGTACTGACCACTCCTGGGTTGTCTGGATCTTTCAAAGGTTTTCTATCAACAAAGAAATGAACCACCCAGCGTGTGAACTCTCCATCAACTTCCCTGATTCTTGCAGCCCTGGTTCCAGAGAATGCTGTGAGCAGTCTGGAGAATTCCCATGAAAACCTCACAGCATTCTGAGAGTTCAGACATGGGGGACCCAGAGGAAATATTGACAAAGGTCACTCTTTAGCATTCAACCAGCTCACACTCTTTTGGTGTGGTTTCCTGTACAGTGGTCCCTTGGTACTCATGAGGTATTTGTTCCATGACCCCTGGAGATACCAACATCCGTGGATGCTCAAGTCACTTATGTCAAATAGTCAAAATATTTGCATATAATCTTTGCACATCCTCCCTTTACCATTTATAGGGACTCAGGCTTGCTTTGCAAATCTTTGACTCAATTATAGTTATTAAAGAAATAATATCACATTATCTGTTAAGTTCACACAAAAATGATCACACTGAGTTAAAAAGAAAAAAATTAATCAAATTTTAAAGATAAGTATTAATAAATCATCTCTAGATTGCTTATTATGTCAAATTATATGAATGCTGTATAAATGGTTGTTATACTGCATTGTTTAGGGAATAATAAACAAGAAAAATCTGTACATGTTCAGTACAGAAGCAATTTTATTTTGGAATGGTTTTAGTCTGCAGTTGGTTGAATTCACAGATGTGGAACCCACAGGCTTAGAGGGGCCACTGCATTCATCCAATCACTTGTAAAATAAGTAGTACAAAGTGTGTCCCATAAGCTTGCTGCTGGGGTAGATGCTGGAACATCATTGACACATGTGTGGTCTTGTCTTGGGAGCTCTAAGAGCAGGATGTTGGGAGCACACACAGTGGGGCCATGATTTGGGTTCTGATAGGAGCCACACCAAGCCCTGTGGGGCCACTGATTTAGTGGAGTCAAGTATTTAAAGGTGTTAAGGATTTAACCCAAGGACCTAACAGTGCCTGGGATTACCAAAGACAGTGATAATTGAAAAGCCCTTTCTGCAGTGGTCCAGGGTTCTTAATCACAGTGTGACACATGCTCCATGGATCTTGATCTGAGATGTGCTGCAAACACCTCTGTATCATAGATGCAGATAAGAGTTAGAAAATAGTCACATTTTCTTCACAAATTGGAGCAGACTCAGTCACTGTTTTATTTAGCTTTTCCATTGCTGTGACCAAAAGACTTGACAAGAACAATTTTAGAGGAGGAAAAGTTTATTTGGGGGCTCAAGTTTTCAGAGGTCTCAGTCCAGAGACAATCAGCTCTATTCCTCAGGGCTCTAGGTGAGGCAGCACATCCTGATGGAAGGGTGTGGTGGAGGCATGGCACCCAGGAAGTAGAGCTCTGCCTAACAGACAAGATGTATACCCCAAAGGCAAGCCCCTCAATGACCTTCCTCCTCCGACCACACCCTACCTGCCTACAATTACCACCTAGTTAATCCCTACCAGAGATTAATGCACTGATCAGGTTAAAACTTTCATAACTCAATCTTTCCTCTCTAAGCTTTCTTTCATTGTCTCACACATGAGCTTTTGGGGAACACCTAGTATCTAAATCATAACAGTCACTTATTGGCCTTTGCATTAAGGCCTTGTTCTAAATGATGTGCCTGAAATATCTGATTTAACCTGCAATTCAAGAGTCATAAACTCTCACTTATGGGAAAGACAAGGACACCAAGGCACACAGAGACTAAGAAATTTGCTCTTTTTATTAAGTAGTTGGCTGTTGAAGATCTGGGATTCAGACTCAGGTTTTCTGCTTCCAATGCTAAACTTTTGACACCTCTTCATTGCGTGGAGTGGTTTCTTAGGGATACACACACGATTACTTCATCTTTTATTGAGGGACCCCACAGTCTGTCCCCATCTCCCTCTTCAGTGACCTCCAATTAATTTCCTACACATTTTATACTGAAGTCAAATGAAACTATCAACCCTTCTTGAATGTGATATTCCTTCTTTCTGTGTGCTAGGCAGTGTTCCTTAAATCTCCACGTGGAATTTGTGCTTCCATTTTATATTATTATAATTCTTTACACACAATTGTAAAGATGAAGGGATTTTTCTGTGACATTACCATAGATGGGTATATTGATCATTTGCACACTTTCTGTTACTGTGGCCATCCCCCAACCCTCCCTCCACCCTAATTGTCCCTTGTCTACTTTCAGATCATCTTTTTCATTATGATTATTTTGCACATATGAGAGAAAACAAGTAATTCTTGTCTTTTTGTGCCTGGCTTATTTTGTTTAACATTATATTCTCCAGTTCCATCCATTTTCTTGCAAACAACAGGATTTTGTTCTTCCTATGGTTGCATAATATACAATTGTGTATATATATCACATATATTCTTTATACATTCATCTGTTGGCAGACACCTAGGCTGATTCCCTGATTCTATACCTTAGCTGTCGTGAACAGTGCCACAATGAACATCAGTGTACATGTGTCTCTTTAATACGCAGACATCATTTCCTTTGACTATATACCCAGGAGAGGTGTGGCTGGATCATGTGGTAGTTCTATTTTTAATTTTTTGAGAAATCCATTTTTAATGTCTTCATTTTCAAAGTTACACTACCTTTTAAAATCTGACTTTCCTTTTTACTATTCCTTTAAGTGAACAATTCAACAGTCCAGTGTTTTTTTAGCCTTTACAGGGTCTTAGGTTTGTCCTGTATATTCTTGGTCAATCATATCATATTGAGTAGGATGACTGAGGAAACATTGAGACATTTTGTGTAAAGTTAACACAAATAAAGAACTACCATACAGTTAAAAGGAAAATATCTCAAACTTTAAAGAAAAGTAATTTAAGCCATTTCAACTTGGATTCTACTGTGATGCTGTCTTTAGCATAAAGGGTTAAATGTCATCTTCTTAAGCAGTAGTCATCTTAATCTCCAGTGCATGTTAGTACAGCTGATTCAAGACTAATTTATTTCAAAAAAAGCTATAAAAATACCTAAAACTCTCAATGCAGCAATACCAGGTACTTCCACAAATAGAAGTAATGTTTTGGGAAATTTCCTTTTAACATATCCTCCAAAATCTTTGTACATTTTGATATTGTATTCAACTTTTAGGATTTTTTAATTTCTTAAATATTTTAGCCTGGATCTACAATTTAGATTATTTTAGTGTTTTTGATGTGTCAGTAATTTTTTTTTTTTTGGGTGCGGGGGATCGAACCTAGGGCCTTGTGCTTGCAAGGCAAGCACTCTACCGACTGAACTATCTCCCCAGCCCCAATGTGTTGGTAAATTGAAGCAACTATATTCCTACTTCTACTGCTTATATTTTATTAGTTTGAACAAATTTGATTGGGTTTGATTAATTATTTCAAAGACTTCTCTTAAGATAGCATTTTGTAATCACTGTTACACGACAGGGAATGACATTTTGAGGTTCTTGTCCAGCCTATAAATGTATTCATCTAAACACTGAAACCCTAGTCTCTGTATAGTTATGTAGCCTCTTTGAGTTGTAAAAGCAATGGTTAAGGCTTGAGTACAAGCTTGACCACCTATCTTTAGGTGACACAGGCCATTTTTTATCTCTCTCCCTCAGTTTCCTTGACTGTAGAATGGGGATGATAATCATATTGACTGTTAAGAACAAAGAATACTATGTCCTGAGCATTCCAAAAATCATAATGGTCATTATTACATGTTATGCATGGTCTTTTTCCTAATAGGAGGTTTTTCTTTATTGTGATACATTGGACAGACAATTGTCAGAGGGAAATTATTTGAAATATATATATACATATATATATGTACACACACACACACACATATATACATAGATATACGTATATATCAATTATTTGAAATATATATATATACACACACACATATATATATAAATATATGTATGTATATGTAATAATGACCATTATGATCTCAGTCAAGGAAACTGAGATATATATACATATATATGTCTTCTCACCATTTACAGACTTTGTTCTTTTATAAGACTTAAACTACTGTATTTCCATTGTTAGGACAAACTGAAAATAACATCAGGTGCTTTTGTCCTTAAAGTGGTGTATTACTCAGCCTTCTGTTACTATAAAAAAACACCTGAGATAACCAACTTATAAGAAGGAAAAGTTTGTTTTGGAGGTTTCAGGCCATGGTTGGTTGGTCCCATTGCTTTTTGACCTGTGGTGAGGCCGTACATGATGGTGGAAGCACATGACAGAGGAAGCTGTTTATCTCACGGCAGTCAAGAAACAAAGAGAGAGAAAGAGGAGGTACCAGGGTCCCAAATCCCTTTCAGGGGCATGTCCCAAATGACTGGAACTCTTCCAGCTGACCCCATATCTTAAAGTTTCTGCCATCTCCCACTAGTGCCCCAGGCTGCAGACCAAGTCTTTAGCACATGGACCTTTGGGGGCCATTCCATATCAAAACAATAAGTGGCACTATTTGTGTAAATTCCTTTATTTGCCTGCTTTACTCATTCATGGGCATTGGGGACAGCTGGGAAGAGCAGGCTCTGTCTCCCCTCTTGATCCAGCTCTCTAGTGTTAAAGATAGAAGACTGATGTACAGAACACATATTTTAAAAGTCCTTGTTGTCTACAGGTCGCTTCCCTCATTGGGAAATAAACTCCCAAAACTGTAAATATGAAGAGTTAAATGAGGACAGAAATAGCTGACCAGGCATGTTCTATTTGGAGCATGTTATTTTTCATTACTTTGATTTCTTCTTTTTTTTTTTTTTTTTGTTAATTTGTTTTAATTGGTTATACATGACTGTAGAATGCATTTTGGCACATCATACATAAATGGAATTTAACTTCTCATTCTTCTGGTTGTACATGATGTAGAATCACACCAGTCATATAATCATATATGCACACAGAGTAATAATGTCTGATTCAGTCTATTACCTTTCCTACCCCCACCATCTGACTCCCATCTAATCTAAAGTATCTCTATTCTTCCCTAGCCCCACCCATATTGTGAATTAGCATTTGCATATTAAAAAAAAACATTCTGCCTTTGGTTCTTTGGGATTGACTTATTTTGCCTAGTATGATATTCTCCAGTTCCATCTATTTACCTTCAAATGCCAAAATTTTATTCTTCTCTAAGACTGAGTAATATTCCATTGTGTACAGGTACCACATTTTTTTAATCTATTCATTTGCTGAAGGGCATCTAGGTTGGTTCCATAGTTTAGTTATTGACTTCACTTTTTTCTTACTATTTGTTTTGAATGCTTCAAAAATGTGTTTCTTTGTGTAGACAGGGAAATCCTGTGACCCCCACTGACCACACAGTCAAAGAAGCACAACTCCAAACCTCCAGTATCATTCACCAGAAAGGTGCACTACCTCTGCAAAAAACAGGGGCTGTAGGTTATATTACCACTAAAATAATCATGATTTAAAGCAGAGTTGGGTTACTGACTTGAGGGTCATAATTGAGTCAGGAGTCTGTTTTTGTTTTTGTTTGTTTGTTTGTTTTTGTAGCAGGAATTGAATCCAGAGGGCCTTAACCACTGAGTCACATCTCCAGATCTTCTATTTTTTTTTTTTTTTTTTCGGAGACAGGGTCTTACTATATTTCTTAGGGCCTCATCAGCAGCCTGTGTTGTGTGGATCTCGATTAAGAATGGCTCTTAACTTTTGAAAAGGTGGCAAAATGAACAAGCTAACAAAATTGAAGAATATGCCTGAAAAGCCTAAACCATTTGCTTTTTTTTACAGAAAAAAAAAAAAGTCAGCTTTTGATTAAAGTTTCTAAAACAATTTAAAATTAGGTTATTTCGACTGAATGTGCTCTCAAAAAAATATAGTCATGCGACATATAAATATGTTTTGGTCAATGATCGGGATCACATGGGCCATGTTGGTCCCATAAGATTATACTGGAACTGAAAAATTCCTGTTGCCTAGTGACACTGAAGCCAGTGTAGCATCATAGCACAATGCATTTTTCACTTGTTGCCTTGACACTTGTGCAAACAAACCTACTGTGCTGTCAGTAATATAATGTACAGTCCATAATAATTGATGACAATACATGATTATGTTACCGGTTTGTATGTTTACTGTTATACTTTCTATTGTTACTTCAGTGTATGCTCCTATTTGTAACTTTTCTGCAAAACATGATACCAGGTCACACAGGCAGTGACTTCATCTATCTCATTTACCAGTCTCTTAATTGCATTGTTTTCTTTTTATGCTTGTTTTAACCTCATGTTGTTTGTTCATCATGGCCTGAGGAACAAGAGACTCTACTATATATAAAGAGGTGTGTGTGTGTGTGTGTGTGTGTGTTTAGCATGCAGCCTAGGTGTGTAGGAGGCTATGACAGGTAGATATGTGTAAGTACACTATGATATTTCCACAGCATACTTAATAATATTTCTCAGAACTTGTCCCCTCATTAAGTGATGCATGAATGTAATTTAAAAAGTAAGGAGACACTGCAATACAGAACAGCGGCAAATCCAGGCACAGCCTCAACCCCAATCCTGGCATGAACTTGCTCAGGTTTTTATAGCAGAGGTGTCACATATTTGGGCTGCAAGCAAAATACATGATTCTGATTGGTTTTACCCCCTTCATAACATGTAGGAAAAATAAATCTGTTTTCAAATAGAAACACAGACATCTTTCTTAATTTCTTCTAATTCCCTGAGCTATATCTGTACTGCTTTGCTTTCAGTGTCCTGAAATGGGTACCAACTCACCTGCCGTATTCATCTGAAAACAACATGGTGAAAATGATCCATTGGTGATATCAATTCTGGCCCATTTATGAGCATTATTCCAATAGGGAGGAATCTCTGTGACTATTGACTTTTGAGAATAAACAAATGTCTTTTGTAAGTCACCTGTAGGATGGAACAGCACCCAAATTACAAGCTTCTCTTATTTAAACATTCCAAATTACAGTTTCCAAGTCTATGTCTTTATTAAATATATTTCATTACAATGGCATTAATTGAATGGTAAGAAAGGTTGAAATGAGGAGACACCTTTTCACATTCTCAAATGAATTTCTTTTCAAAAGTTGCCCTTTCATGCAAAGTATCTTCCTATATTTGGTACTATGAACGAATTCTAAAGACAAGAGCTTACATTCCATAACAATGGAGGACAGAACCATCAAACCTCATGAACTATGACCATATTGTGGCCGGTTTTTGCATATTTACAGAAGGATCAGGGAATTTTGAAATGAAAATAGAAAATTTGCAGAGAGAATAATAAATAAAGAATTAAAATGAATCAATGGGCAAATTCTACGGTAGAATAGGGACAAGTAAAATTAAGCAAAGCATGAGAATAATTTTAAAAGGACTAAAGGGACATTGTTATACAGTATAAGAGCAGAAGTCTGGGTAAGAGCCCCACCCTGAGGGCCAGGCTATATGGTATATACATGGTAGAGTCTATTGCTCCTGAGTCTATGAAGAATAAAACAACATGAGATTAAATCAAGCATAAGAGATAAGTTATAAGTACAATTTATTTTTAAAATGTCACATTAGCAATCTACTGAGAAACCTATCAAATATATATCCTATTACAATCTATAAGCTACAAACTGTTTGCCCTGATTTATCAAAAGAAATCCTCTGGTTTTATCACACAGTCAAAATACAGATAGGAAATGTTTGTTTGCTTGTTTATTTTGTGAGCTCACCTGACCACTTGAGAGCATCTACCAGCTCTGTGCTCTGCACGATGAACATATTCGATTCTCTCGTATGATGTTCACCTGGTATTCTTTTTACTTAACTTAAAAAATCCCAACTCCCTTTAAAAGACAGCTTGTTTAATTGAGTAATGCAATCTGATACACTTAAGGCTTATATTTTAAAAGTCGTAATAAAAAGATTTAGGAAAGTATAACTTGCATATAAAATTTACCCTTCTTAGGTGTAGAATTTGATTAATTTTGACAAAGCATCTAGTCACATATGTACCACACAACAGATGTAGAATATTTCTATCACTACAAATTTTCCTTTGTGCCCCTTCAGAGTCAATCCTTTCCCGTAATCCCAGCTTCTCACAAGCACTGATCTATTTTCTATTTCTGTCCCTATAGTTTTGCCTTTCTGTGACTGCTTTATAAGTAGAATCATACAGTGTGAATCCTTTGTGTCTGACTTCTTTCACTTAAGACAATACCCATAAATGGTTATTTCTTTTTATTGCTTAGTAACATTCTGTTGTATAATTGTACCCCAATTTATTTATTCATTCATCAGTTGATGGACATTTGAACTGATTTTTTTCTGGGGCTATTATTATGAATAAAATGACTATAAACATTTGTGCACAGGTCTTTGTGTGGATCTCTGTTCTCATATCTCTCAAGCATAGATTTAGGGATGGGATTGCCTGTTCACATGATAAATGTATACCTGTAGAAGAGACTTCCAAGTTGTTTCACACTGTGGTTGTACCATTTTGCATGCACCAGCAATGTATGAGAGTTCAAGTTATTCTATCTTCTTGACAACACTTGGTACTTTCAGTTTTAGCCTTTTTAAAGTATGCAGTGATATTTCATTGAGGTTTTCATTTGCATTTCCCTAGTGACTAATTATATTATGCAGCATTTTGGATGCTTAGTTTTCATCTGTATCTTTTCTTTGGTGGTATGACTGCAAATATTTTCCTATTTTTTTTTCATTAGGTTAAAATTCATTTTAAAGTATCTTTCCTTGGTTTTCAGAGATCGATCAAGAAGAGGATATACTTATATCTCTATCCTTGGATTTCTTGTAAGCTTAAAATGAGAAAATTTTTTCCTTTCCAGTCCCATACCTATTTTTAAAATAATGAAAAAACAGAAAGGAATTCTTGGAAATTGTAACCCAAAATATCAGGATTCATATCCCCAGTCCCACTGTGTTCCATGCGGTCACTCTTGCATTCTCCATTCTTTGCTCAGTCCTTCTTATGTGGGTTGTGTTGGGTAATATGGATAGGGCATATGGGGGAGAGAATGGTCATCTCTGCTCCCCTTTAGACTGGTTTGGCCTCTGAGTGGGTAGCTTTTCTCCCTTCAGACTCTTCTTTTAGTTTCTACCCTCATGACTAAGTGAGGAAAGGCAAGCAGTGAGAAAGTATCCACTCAACTGATTCAGAAGAGTCTGCACTGGTTACCCAGCATCCCCATGGGTGAGTCCCTGGTTTATATTTCACTCTTGCACTGGGGCTATGTTCTTCATTCGGTCTTACTAAGTATAAAGCTCAGATTTTGCTTCTCATCAGTTACTGTGTCTTTTTCTCAATTTGTTTGGAACCCACTGGAGATAAGGACTATCACTGGATCCTGGTGATCTCAACACACAATTGGAAACTCACGTACTATAGATAGTCGTTCTCACTCCCTCAGTTCCATTCTTTCTGTCAATATTTACATACCAGGTATTGAGGTATTAGAGTTTTGGAAGTTCACATGCCTGATCCAAGGAGATTAAAATAAACTCCTATGGGAAGAAGGAAGGAAATATCTATATTATAAATTTCCCCCAGAGCACCTTTATCTGTGTCAAATCTATTTCCTTTACTCTGACTTTGAGTAAAAATAGAAAATTTTATTCAGTCTTTCTTCTCTTTAATACTTCATCTATGCTACTTTTCAAAATATATCCTTCACAGAAAGCAAACAAAATTTTGAATATAGGGATAATTTGATCTAGAATATTTTACAGTTTTATGTTTGCCAACATTGTCGTCATAAGATTTGAAGGTCTTCAGAAATGAGCCTTTTCTCTTTAACATGCAGTACTTACACATGCTTTTTGAACAACTGAATTATAATTGATAATTCACAATTAGAAATTATAAATATTTAGAAAATATTTTTCTAATTATATTTTAAACTTACAACATTAAACTGGAGTCCATTTAAATTTTTGACATGATATTTCCCCCTTCACATTTTTTCAACTTTATGAGCCCTCTTAAATTACAAGAATGATGGATCATTATGCCTGAAAGTCCTTGAAGCTGACAAATACTAAGAACATTCATACCTGTCAAGCAGAGAAAGGTCTGACCAAGTTAAGACAGTTAAATATGCTGTGGAAGCCTGAGAATGTAGGAGAACGTAGGTTGCTTATAGTTCAAAAGGGATGATCATCATATCAACAGCAGCAGCAGCATTGTCATCATCACTATCAGTCAATGTAGAACAAGGTGTTCTTCTTGGAGATACCAGTGAATTCCTAATAAGTGAATAAGGGATACTCTTTGCATACTATATTGTGGGCATCAATGAAAAGAAGCAGTTCATTGGGAGAAACTTGGTGTTTTTTAGATTCAGATCATTTGTACATATTTTGTGGATTGTAAAATGAAAACTCCAAGGTTGTATGTGCATGTTTTAATTTCTGGTACATTTGATGGAGTGTTTAATAAAACAGGTGGTCAACATGTAAGCACTTATTTTGACCCTGTTTCAGGATCTCTGCTTAGACCTGCACTGTGTATCTCTCCATGGCTCCATCTTCTCATTCATCAGGTATCACCTCTTGAGGTGCTTCCACAGAAAGGACTTCTCTGGCCTCTTCCAGTTGCCCTTTCTGTCATCCCCTGCCCAAGGTCACTTCCTATCCCATTACTCTGCTATATATTATTTGTAGAATGTACCTTCTGTGACAGTACATATTTACTAAAGTATTCATTTGTTCTCCCCACCCCCAGTATAACACATTCAACGTAAGGTCAGTGATTCTGTCCTACTCCATGCAGAGTTACCAGGTTAAGACTTGTGCCTGGCACAGAGTAAGGACCCATAAATATTTGATGAATCATTGAATATGAGGTGATTTCTCATTAGCAGATCAGATAACCATCCCTTTTCCAACTTGAATATCTTTAATGTTTAAATTATGTACATATTTAAATCAGACCCAATAATTTATTTTTTAAAAAACTGGAAAAGTAGTAGGTTAGTAGCGTCCTTATTCAAAGCCCTCTCCTAGTCCGTGGCCACTTCTGCTGAACCCCTGTGTTTAGTCAGCCTTTTCACTGATGTGATCAAAAGACCTGACAAGAATAATTTTAAGGAGGAAAAGTTTATTTGGGGGCTCATGTTTTCAGAGGTCTTGGTCCACAGATGACTGACTCCATCTCGTGGGCCCTAAGGTAAGGCAGAATATCATGCTACAAGTGTGTGGCAGAGAAAATCAACTGGGGTTATGGCATCAGGAAGCAAAGACTGCTGACACCATGGGCAAAATATATGCCCCAAAGGCACTCCCCCAGTGACCAACCCGCTTCGGCCCACTTTCTTACAGTCACCAGTTAATTCTTATCTGTGGATTAATGCACTGATTAGGTTAAGGTGTTGCAACCCAATCATTTTACCTCTAAGCTTTTTTGCATTGTCTCACACATGAGTTTTTTGGGGACAACTCATCTCTGAACCATAACAACTTGTCTTTGCTGAAATAACAAAGTCTAAAACATAGAAACTTTAACGTGTACCAAAACTGGCCTTTCCTACTGTGGTCAGAAAATGCTTTCCTCCCCTGGGTGATAATGAAGGGCCATTCAAGGAAACTGACCTTGGCCCATACTGAGGTACCATATAGCCGCCTCTTGTTCAGGTATTATTGCAAAATGTCCTTTCTCCATTCATTTGCCGCTCTCATGCCCATTCAGACCCTACAGAGTAACAAGGAGTAAGATGCTCACTCTCCTTCCCTACTCCCAGGTTGCTGAAATTCTCATAAATGACTTCAGGTTATTTCATGGTCCGGTTGTCATATAAAAAGTGTGCGACCTGAGAATTTCATAAAACAGAATGGACAGAAAACATGATTAGATTTCCCCAGCCTCATAGCTCTCTGGTTGGAGATGTCAGCTGCAGTTCTGTACCTCTGAATCATCCTTCAGGGGAGACAGTTCAGCAAACTGTTAACATTTGTTTTACTTTTATCTTTATGACATTGCTCTTATTCCACATTTGCACTTAGAGAGGAAACTCCCTGGCCACTAGGAAACATAATGCCACAGTTCTTATTGGTCAAGACTAGGAGGAAAAGACATATATTGCGTCATTGCCCATGATCCTACTAGGACATCTGTATCCTCAACACGATTGTTTGCTTTTTAATCTGATTATTTTCCTCCTGAATGAATTGTGATGTTTTATCAATGTTTAAATACGATATAATAATCAGAACAGCAGGTGCAACATTAAGTTAATGTTTCATGGAAAGCATTCTAGTTAGAAATAATTGACACATGCTACCTCATTGTTTTCTTTCTTTTTTTTTTTTTGCTGTCTTCATCAATAAAGGTTTTACGGGGATTCGAATATTCATTTCATTTCTGAAGGAAACATGGAGTACTTGGCATATTGTGGTCTTTAATTGTGGATTGAAACTGATGCCATGATGAACAGATCTGGTTAACTCACAGATTAAAGCCCTAGCATGATAAAATAGGATGTATCCCTAAGAAAATAAAGATGAGAAGGAGTAACTTAGACAAAATTTTTGAAAGCTTATTTATGAAATAAAATCTTGAAGTGTTCTAAGTGTCAAGGAAGAAAAATATGGCAAAAAAAAAAATGAAGTGATTAGCAAATAGCTAGGGGCCAAAGCTGATGGATTTAACTAAAATAGTAAAGCGTAAAAATCTATTTTTTTAAGAACATCTTAGAATCAGTGAGTAGGAGGGACGTTTTGTTGCAAATGTGTCTCTGTTGTGCCTGTAATGCAGTGAAAAATACCAAGTAAAACCCATGACTTTGGGGAGCCAAGTTAAAACAACGAAACAAAACAAGCCATTTCGACAGCAATCCAAGTCACTGAGTACAACAAAATATTCTTTTAAATGGCTTCCAGGTATTTTTCAATGTTGGTATGCAATGTCTGTGACAGCATCCTTTTGTGAAAGAGGGGAAACAAATCCATGAAGACATCGATGTGCAAAATTCCTTTTATTAGTAAGAACTTGAAGCCCAGGGCATGACTCTTGGGTTGTAAGGTGTCTCCCTTCATGACTGGACTGACTATAAGATTCATTATCTGCCTAAACAAAGAAATTCCAATACATAAAAATTCAGCGTGATCATTGGGATATAAGTGGAGACCTGAGTTCAGGACAGTGAAAAATGTGGGTTTTAGGAGTCCCCAGGGGAAGCATATGTACAGTTCAATGTATTTGCCTTTAAATAAGAACCATATTTATGGGAGAAAATGCATAACAGACCCTTTGAAAATGTTCCCAGACTGTATTACTCTGTTTGCACCTAGGTATACATTTGCAAAACTACTTTTTCTGTTTATAGTTGTTTTTAAAAAGCTGTTTTGTGATTTTTTATAATTTTCCCTTAATTTATAAAACACTTTTGAAGATTCTGAGTGACAGAACGCCTATTAACAAAGCATATCGTCCCTAAGCAGGGAAAAGCAATCACTCCTTAGTTACAATTGTTCTTATTCGGAGTCCCACAAATTCTCCCTCAATATGTGCTGGTACCAGCCTTCTCCACACCCAGAGCTTGGGAGCAGACACTTCAGTCTTTGTTAGGGAGCGATCACTTTTCCTAAAACTGGCCAAGAGGATGGAAAGGATGATGATCTGCTCTCAGTCCTAAAATGTGTCAGCAAAGTGGCCTTGAGTAAATCATTTCATCTCTATGTTTCCCCCATAATATGTAAATAATATCATTGACTTCTCTGGACTTACAGCAAATGTTAAAGGAGAGGCTGTGCATGGAATTGCTCTTGAATTTGAAAATGTTCATAATAATAATATGATAGTCAACATAACAGTTTATTTTTAAATTCCTTGTCTCATTGTGAGGACAGCCCATCTCTCTCTGGGCACAGCTAACTATAGTGCTGGTTGGTACTCATGGCTTCAATATCTGCTCCCCTTTGTATGCAATCTGTTAATATTTGCTTCACTTTTAGCTTTACCCTTGATTGAAAACCATTTTGTAAAATAAAAGAGTATAACTGTCATACTGAATAGCCAAAATTTAGTTTATTGGGAAGTGTGACTTCTAAGAACACATTTCCTAAAGGCTTATGGTCATTGTTAGTTCATGATTTATCAGGTCATGATGGGTCAGATGTAGTAAGATGAAGTTGTCTATATCTCAAAGCTACTCAAGCTTTTTCTTTCTTCCATTGATTGATTGATTGATTGGCACTGGGGATTGAACCCAAGGATGCTTTACCACTGAGCTACATCCCCAGTCCTTCTAATTTTTGTTTTGAGACAGGGTCTTGCTAAGTTGCTTAGGACCTCATTAAGTAGCTGAGATTAGCCTTAAACCTGTGATTTTCCTGCCTCAGCCACCCAGGAAGCTGAGATTACAAGTATGTGCCACCACACTTGCTTAATAATGGGTGAAAAAATGACTGTGATACCCATAAATGATTAATTTATCATAATGGTGTGATTAGCAGTAGCATGTTAATTATTCAATATATGAATTGTTAACAAAATTACAAACAATGACTATAAAGTATTTAATAACTTTTTTTTTTTTTTGCACAAAAGTGAACAGTATGACCCCCAAAACAATTGTTGTTGGAACTTCAATGACACTGCTAGAATTTCTGATCTTGACACTGCTGGAGTTAGGGAGGATGCTGAGAATAGTTTTATTTGTGATTACAAATCTCTATTACTGATGTTTTATTAAAGAAAGAACACTGCACTGGAGCTAATTTTAACTAAAAATTGTCAAGTCTTTGACCACATTGCCAGGTCCCTAAAGAGACATTTGGAATTAACAGATCCATCACTATCTTAAGGACCCTTTTTCTTCTTCATAGATTTGTTAACATGGGGCCACAGACAAGGTGAATAATGATAGTTCAGAGACATCTGAGGTTCTGTGGTTCTGAGGCTACAAAAACTACTGTACCACTTACAAAATCTGTGAATTGTCCTGGAAATTGTGAGGTCATTTGTGCTAACCACCTCTGCAATTTTTCAAAGTTCATGAAGCATCAGGGCATTCCCATGGGGTGGGGAGAGAAAGGTGGTGTATGGTGGCTTTCTGCTCAATGCTGGCCTCCAGATTGAGACTGAAGCCCTGTACTTTGTTTATCAATTCAGCCTTACTTTGGATACTTTCCAGCAATTTAAGATTTAAAGTGTGCAGATGGTTTGTTACATGGGTAAGAAACCTAAATCTTGGTGAGCCACTTAATATCTAACAAATTGGCATTCTCTGAGCTTTTAATTAAAAAAGTCCTTAGTTGGATAAAATAGTTAAGTACATTTCTCCAACAAGCTTCTACAATCTGTCCATAAACAACCACCAGCACCATAAAGGGCAACCACCATGCTCTGCTCAATGTATTTTAAGTAACACACAAACCCGTAATGGTTAAAATCACAAGTGCAAAGAAAGGGACTAAACTGGGCTACTTTCTCTGTCTGCCTTGTGCAAGAAAGGCAAGCTTCAGACCAAACTTTTGGTGGACGGTTCCATGTGAACTAGACACAATGACCTTCTCTTTGACTCTGATGATTCACTGACTTATTCCTTTTTTCTTTTATTGTTTGTGTCCTAGAGCACATAAATATTTTCAAAGAGATGTCTTTTATAATGCCCCAATTTTATGGAAAAAAATTTTGGTGGAATTTAATTTAAAACAGCTCAGAATAACATCGTTTATTTATACACAGCTTCACAAGTATTGACCTATGTAAGCTTCCCACTGTGATAACTAGCAGTAGATAGTTACATAACAGTAGTTAGTAGAATGATACCTAATCAGGGTTTCCCTTGAATATTCCATGAACCACTCAATTGCATTTCTTCAGAATACTTTACCCACAGAAATACATGCTATGCTACAGACCTTCCTTGCTCTGGTGGCCTGCTGGTCTAACAGATTTTTAAAAGACAGTTAATCATGAAATTAATAAAGAAATAAAGTATTTTCTCAATAATTCTAATAAGACACAATCAACTACTAATGTGAATTGTAACTTCGACGGACTGCAATAGACATAGAGCTTGGTCAGCTGGTTTTCTTGGGGGTCAAGAATGACCAGAGTATAAGTATTAATTATTCTGTTTAGAATTGAATCCTGATTTCTTCCCTTGTAAAATTGGCTCAATAGGGCCTAGACTGCTGCGCTATTGTGAGGATCAGATGAAGACTACTTTTAAAGACATCTGTTATGGTGTTCCAAAGTCTGAGATTATCACTAACCACTGTTAATACAGATCAGTTAATTTGCCCACTTTCTTTCGGACCCTATTCTAGATTGCATCTTGGATGTGGGAGACATGTACAAGGTTTGGGTTTGATGCCTCAGTGGACTTTGAGGGTTAGCATTTGAAGTCTTTTCAAATTAAAAAAAAAGCAACATACAAAACATGAAGTGCACTTTGACTATAGCTTCTCTTTCTGTCTTAACTGGGAAGACAGAGGATCAGTCAAAGCATTCTTCACAGAGAGAAAGGACCACAACATTTTATCAGGTAAAAATAACAGTGAAGACAGAAAACTGTCAAGCAGAGTTTGACACAAATCAATGGAGTACTTCATTGTATTATTTTCACCTTCTTTTGAGATTTGCTTATGTGTTTTCATAAGTAAGTGTTTTCATGTGAATGCAGTATTTCCCAGTGTTAATAATGGGTCTAAGTTCAATTTTTCCATAATTTTGAGAGTGGAAAATACCACTTATACTCTCACATTAAGAGACATTATGTTAAGTGAAATAAACTAGCATGGAAAAACAAATATTGCATTTTCCCACCCACATGTGAATGCTAAAAAAAGTTCATTTCATAGCAGAGAACAGAATAGTAGTCACCAGAGGTTGCAAAGAATAGGAGAAATGGGGATAGAAAGAGGTTAAATAATAGGTACCAAAATATAGTTAGATGGGAGGAATTAATTTCAATGTTATGTATCATAGTAAGGTCTTATAGTTTTCAAAAAATTATGACATAGATATGACTAGAAGAAAGAATAGAAAAAATGGTAAACATTTAAGAAGAGGGAAATGCTAATTACCCTGGTTTGATGATCATTATGCATTGTACACATGTGTAGAATTATCACTCCATTCCCTCAAAACGTGTTATTATTACTTGTCAATTAAAAGCAACAATAGAATGGTAGAAGCTGTAGAATTTATAGAGACCTAGCAGTAGAAGTAAAAGAGTAGTTGTTACTACCAGTACTGCTAGCACTACAGTGATGACTACTAACAGCGTTACTGGAAAGAACCATAGAAGAGAGAAATCCTTTCAATTTTAAAGTCTTGCAACTATCATGGGGACCTCAAGATAAGCAAAGGGAGATATAAAAATATTTTTAAAAGATGGCATGTGTTATTAAAAAACATGAGCCACTGTTAGAAATTATGTATTTAACAATTTGTGCTCTTGGTTAAGATGCATGGCAAGTAGTTAGTATAATCCAACTGTGAGTTATTTGATTATAATAAGCCTTTATAAAATCCTTCAGGTGTTCTTAAGAAGTGCTTAATTCTGATATGTGCCAAATCTAAGAAAAAATTTAGCAAGGCGTTAAAAGAAAAATAAAAGATAATGCCAATATCCCAGTCTACAGGATGAATAAAATTAATTGTTAATGTATATTAAGAAAAAAAAATTAGAGTTTTGAGGGGTTGGGGGAAAAGGAGCACAGAAGAGCATTAGTGAAGTGAAACTACTCTATAAAGTACTATGATAATTAATACTTGTACATTTGTCTAATCCCATAAAATATACACCACTAAGAGTGAAGCCTAATGGAAACTCTGGGCTTTGGGTAAAAATGATGTGTCAATGTCACTTCTTCAGCTGTAACAAATGCACTACGCTGGTGGGGAATGTTCATACAGGAAGGCTTTGCACAGGGACAGCAGAGTACATAGGGAGAAATCTTTGTACTTCCCCTTAATTCATCATGAATATAAAACTGCTTTGAAAAAATTAAGTCTTCAAAAAGTGTAAGGAGTTAGGATATCCCAGGGTCTGTGTGTTTTCATTCCCTTTGGCATTGAATGAAGTTATAGATGAGCCGACATGATGAGCTGTTTAAACTGGAGAAAATTACTTATATTACTTAGTTCAAGAATTCCACTTGACCCCTATTGTTTTAAGTCTATTTCTTTCACCATCATGCTTTTCCCCAAGTGTTAAGTCTTTCCACTCATGTTAATCCAAGGATGTCAACAAGTCTGTGCTTTTTTTTCTTGAACTTTCTTTAATTTATTTTTGTAACAAAATACCTTACTTCAGTGTATTATTTGCAGATTTACAAAACATTATCACACAAATTACAACCTTCTGGTCCCACAATCTTGAAGAAGTTGAGACCTAGAAAAAAAATCATATCATTTATAAAAGTTTGGGTTGGAATAAAAATTGTGGATTCTTAATAATTAAGTACAGAATTTTCTTAGGCATTTTTGTCTTACATTGATCAGAAACTGACAAAATCCTTTTAATGTGATGTAACTTCTTCCATTCTGTACATTCAAATCTCCAACTCTTATTAATTAGGTTTTTTCCAAAGAAAGAAAGTAATAAACAGGACTTATCTATGCTTTCTCTTCCCAAGCCCAGAGAGTTATTGCAAATTAATGATTAAAAGTACAGATTTGCAGCAAAGCAAGACCACAAGGGTGTGAATCTAAATCCTGGTTCTATCACCTGTGAGGTATGTGGTCTTGGTCAAGTACTTAACATATCTCTGCCTCAATTTTCTTATCTGAAAAGTGGGGATGATAATGATGTCTGAATATGGATTAAATGAATTAATACTTATAAAGCATTTGGAATAGTTTATGGAGTAATGGTAAGCATTATATACGTGTTACTAAGTAAAATGATACTCTTTATTGATTTATATTAATCTCGAGTATAGATTTTTACTCCAATCCTTCTAAAACACTATTATTTTGAAGGTCATAAGTAAACATCACTTGCTAGATTCCATTATGTTCTCAACCTCAACCTTCTTACTGCTCTGTCACCTATTCCAAGTACTGAGGAGCACCCACTCTTTCTCAGAACATCTTCTTTAATTAGTACTACTTCTTCACTTGATTTTTTTATATTATATTTTGTCTTCCACATTTCTGACATTTCCTCAAATGTTCTCTTTCTGTTCCTCAGTCTTAGATGTTCTTTTTGGTTAATGTTCTATAATCTACCTTGGATCTTGTTCCTTGGTTAATGTTCTGAAATCTATCACTTTCTCCTCTGGGGAAATTCAAATAAATTTATACATTTGGGGAAATTGAAAGAAATTCACGTATATGAAACTAGACTTCATTTCATTCTAAGATTTTCAGCTGCCTATTGCAAAGATGTACTTGAATATTCTGCCAACATTTTGAACCTAACATGTACCTACATCTCTGTTTCTAATCTTTACATTACAGATTCATTCCTTTTCAGAATTTCTTTACATCAGTTAATAGCATTGGCAATCACAGATTTTTATTCTAAGTTTCCATCTATAAAAATGAGGAATTTGAGCAGAGTGCTCTTTTTAACACCATTTACAGCATTGAAATTCAGTGAGCCAGAATAAAAAAGAAAATGGTAATTTTGAAAAAAAATAGGGAATTATGAAATTTTTATTAGTGAAATTTCTTAAATGAGTGGTATATAGAAAAATCTTAAAAACAGTTTGAGGGAAAGAAGTGCACATAACATATAGAGGAACAACAAATAGAATGACAGTAGACTTCTGGTTTGAAACAAGGTAAACAAGAATACAGGCAACAGAAAGAAAATGAGAGAAAGGAAGGGGAGAAAAGAAAGGGAAGAAAAGGCAAGGGAATGAAAGAAAAAGAAAAAAGAAGAAAGGAAGAAGGAAGAGCGAGAAAGAGGAAAAGGTCAACCTACAATTCTATACACAGTTAAAATGCCTTTTAAAATGAAAGTGAAATACTTTTTAAAATATACAAAAGCTGAAAAAGTTCACTAGCATCAGATTTTCAGGACAAGAAATATTAAAGGGAATCCTTCACACATGGCAATAGATCCATGCAGAGAAAAGAAGAGCATTGGAAATTGCTAAATTTGTGAGTAAATATAAATACACATTGGGTATCAAGAAGCTTTTAAATAAGGTTATAATGCTTCAACACTAAGTACAATTTCCTACTGAATAGATTAAAGACTGATTTTTCCCATGATTATATTAAAAAGAAGAAAATATACTTTCTTTTATAATAAGTAAAGATTAGAACATCAAGGTGAGAATTGAATAGCTGAGCATTAAACAGCTTGGTGAGATTTAGTTTAATTCTACTTTTAATCTGAACTTGGTGGCATTTTATTTTCTGGTTTCATTTCATATTTTGTGTTTAAGATTTATTTTTATACTTTCCTAGTTTCTTATTCCTACTTGCCTAATTTCTCCCTGGATTCTAATTTTTCCCTTTGCCTTCTGCCTCAGCCTTTTACTTGTTCTTTCCACCTTCAGTTTTCTCATTCCGTCTGCTTCATGGCTTTATTCTTGTTTAAGCATAAAATTTTGGAAATCATCTTATCTTCTTTCTCTAAAACTGGTCATAACTTCAGCAAATAAAGCAAGGCTTAGAGATGGGACAATACTTTTTAAAATTTAATGTCATCATCAAATAACTATTGAGTACCAACAATTTACTGTCCTAGGATTTCAGAAACTTCAGTGAATAAAACAATTTAAATCCCATGACTTCCTTCATTTTATCATCTAGTGGTAGGGGATAGGCAAAAAACAGTAAGTATGATAAATTATCAATTCTTATTTTACATTAAAAAGTGATAGAGGTTGTGGAAAAGAAGCAATGTAGATGGCAAAAACTGGAATTATAAATGAAGTGATTTACTTATGATTCTTGAAAAAGTAAGATTAGAAAGGAGACTCAAAGTTACTTCCAGGTAGAAGGACAGGTAGACAAGAACCACAGACCATCAAACAATTGTGTGTCAGAAGTTTTCAACAAACATGAAGAAGATGGGTTGCTATAGTGATCTGAAGGGGAGTGAGCCATAGGATTAGAAGTCAGAGTAGTAAGGGGGACCTGACAATATCTTTATAAATTACCAAAAAGACTTGTACTTTTAACAAAGTATGATGGGAGGCAAAGTTTGTTCACTTTTTTTTAACAGAGAAATGACATGGTCTAGTTTATCATTTAAAAGGACTACTCTGCTTATTATTATTTTTGAAAATAGATTGTAGAAGGTTAAGGGGACAAGAATAAAAAACCAGGGCTACTTTTTGTAGTTATTCAAGCAAATGATGCTGATGGCTTAGACCAAGCATTAGCAGGAGAGATGGTAAAATGTGATTGAATTCTGGGTACATTTTGAGAGTAGATTCAATAAAACTGATTATTTTATGTATGGAGGAGAAGAGATACAGAGAGGCCAATAATGGTTCCAATATTTACTTATTTAGCTGGACACACAGGGCTACCTTCAACCTGAGATGAGAATAATGTTAATTTTGACATCTCTCTTAGGCAAGTGACTGGAAATACTGAATGGATAACATAATATGCAAATCAACAATTCAGGGAGAGGTAGATTTGGGAGTTACCAACATATAGATGTTATACAAAGCCAGGGTCAGGAGAGACTCACTAAGAAAATGAGTGCAGGTGGAGAACAGAAGTTACCTAAGAACTAAACCCTGGAAATCTCACCCATTAAAAGATTTGGCTGAATAAAATTAATACATCAAAGAGAATGAGGATGAATAATTAGTATGATAATTTTCCTGATGTTTTTACACTTAATCTTTGTAGACAGGGCTTCACCATGTGTAAAATGCAATCCTGCCTCAGTTTCATGTGGGACCAACACCCCTCCTTCTGTGGTTTTACAGGTTTGATGGCACCATATGGGACTCCTACCAGTGGGTTCTGTAAAAACCTGGAAATACGTCCTTCATCATAATGCCTTGTATAAATAGTCATCGGGTTCATGATGGAGGCAGGTGAGAACATGAGCTACTCAGTCAAAGGGCATAAATGCAAGACCACTTCTTACTAGCATTGTGAGGATTGTATTACTCTTAGTTTCCTCATCAATAAAATGATAATCCTACCTCACAGTTTTGATACAAGGGTTAAATTAATCAGGGAATCAATAAACAAATGAATGACAAGTACATATAAAAGAACAATCAGTCAATAAATAATCATATCCTTCTACAAGCTTAGCCTTGTGTTGGAGCTGAGGATTCCACTGAATTGGAGCAAAGAATTCCCTCCACTCCTAGTGCATACATTCTCTTCAGGGAGACAAGTGACAAATAGGCAGATGTGGATAAAAAATATTGAAAGGGCTATCAAGGAAATAATGACTGTGTTAGATTTTTGTTGCTGTGACAAAATACCTGAGATAATCAACTTAAAAGGAAGAAAAGTTTTATTTTGGCTTATGGTTCAGAGATGCCAGCCCATAGTTCCATGGCCCTGTTGCTTTGGACCTGTTGTAGCACAGTACATCATGGCAGAGCTATGTGGCAAAAGAGGGCTCTTCACCTCCAGTGTTCCAAGAAGCAAAATGAGAGAGACAGGAAGGAGGCAGGATCCCAATTTCCCCTACAAGGGCATGTCCCCAATGACCTAACTTCCTTTCACAAGGTTTCCACCACCTACCAATAGTGGAGTGGGATGGAAACCAATTATTCAACACATAAACCCTTAGGGGACGTTCCAGATCCAAATCATAGCAGGGGCTGTGATAAAGAGAGGGAAGGGAAGCTCCTTTCAATTTTTGTTTCATATATAATTTTCATAGTAATCCTATGAAATGGGTGTTAGTAACTCTGTGTCAAGATGAGGAACTTGTGGGAACGAGTAGGTAATTTACAGTTAATCAAGTGGCAGAATAGGGATTCAAACTGAGATAATCGGCAACTCTCTTGCTACCTAGGTCACTGTGTTCTTGTGGCAAGTGAAGCGGGTACAAGCTTTAGGCTAGTGCAGTAAGTATCCAATTAAATTCCTTTGTCTTTCCTTTCCCATGTAAGTTGTTGGTGGGAATGTAATAATAAGAAGAAATGCATACTCTTCCCAGGCATCATTATAATTTTTAAATTTAATCTCATTTAATCCTTGATATAAGGTATATTATTAGCTCCATTTTACAGGCAAAGAAACTGACACTCAGGTTGCTCATGTTCATGACTCTTAAGATGGCAGGATTTGAACCGTAGCAGTGTGACCATATAAGCAAGGATGCTATGAGGCCTCCATGTTTATCTAGATAGTGCTCCGTGGTCATGATTGAGGAGTCAATTCTATTTGACATTTACTGAGTCTATAATACTTATCATAGTGACTCTTTTAAAGGAAAAGTCTGGATTTCTATAGTGCCTCTCTCTATATGTAAATTGTAATTTTTTTTTTTTTAGTGATTACAATCAAAGTTGTTCTCTTGATTTTTTTTTCAGAGCTGGTAGATTTCTTTCTCAGTGTTCAAGTTTTATTTCTAAAAGTGGGTTCATTCTAGGGAAAAGTTGTTTCATTGATCACTTGCAGATGATAATTACAAGTTGTGATGGAGAAGATGATGGGGCTGAGTTGAACCTGGACATGGTAATAGTTCCTGATTCTGAAGACACTACTGTTGAGTGACTGTTTTTACCTTGGGACTGGTTGGGAACTTTTGGTTGGGACTCAGCTGGAGCTTTCAAGTCCATGTTTGCACTGGAGAGTAAAGATAGGTTTCATGAAATTGGTACACTGGTGTAGTACTGAGGATGCACAGAGCCTCCTGCTAGCTGGTGGCAGATCATTTCTAGAGGCTTCTCCACAAATGTGATGTGAAATCTGTTACTTTAAATGAATGAACCTGAATGAAACCAAACAGGAGGAAAATCATATTGTACTGTCCCATACATGTACTCCTCTCTGCAAGCATGCAGTGATTGCTATTATCCATGTTATACCAAAAAGAAACTAAGGTTTAAATCAGAGACCAACTCCACGTCTGGACCACTGCAGCACTCTGGCACTGGCAAAGCTGTGGAGGCACAAGAGAAGTGAAGGTCACAGTGCAGCCAGGGGCAGCTTGGCAAGGTACTCCCTCTAAGACTAAGGAGGGCACAGTCAGGCAACCAATAAATAACCTAAAAGGAAGCCTAAAAATGTGGTACTATTTTTTTTTCCATCTGGTATAAAAACTCCAAAACTCAATGTGATCATCTGAAGTTCAATAAGATTTAATGACTGTGGTCATAACAAATGAAACTAATTTCCTACTGAGTCAGGCTGACTGTTCTTAACCTGATAGGCTGCCCTGTCAGGCAGGGTTGTCCAGAGATCAAGCTGCTTGACATGCTCAAAGCACCTGTACTGGAAACATGCCCAAAGTGGCATGGCAAATGGAATGCTAATCTTTAACTGGCATTGATTGAGCTTATTGGACTAAAGAACTTTCCCTAACCCCAGAATTCCTATTAACTGTTCACAGGATGAATTTAGGTGTGATAGTATAGGAAAAAGAACCTGAACTTTAGACTCAAATTCATTCATTCATTCGTCACAACAATTTACTGAGTGTCTACTTTGGAGCATAGAAAGTGAAATACTTCCTGCCTTCCTGGGACTTATATCAGAGAGGGCAAGAGCATAGAGAGGAGAGAGTGACATGTCAAATATAATTATGAGAGAATGTGCTAAGTGGGCAGGCTGTTCAATTATTTACCCAATGAATGATTGCTGCATGCCAAATCTACTCCAGTCTCCACTCTAGTGTCTGGAAACCCACTGAGCAAGAGAAAGCAAGCAAGTCTTTGGTCTCACAGAGATTGCATTCCAGTTGGAATGGGACAAACAAAAATAATGAGAAAATAATGTCCAGAAACAATAAGAGCTATGAAGAAAATGTAAATGAGGATGCAGAATGATGAAGTCCAGTAGCTATTTCAGATAGTCTCGGTGAAGTTTATCTTGAAAGTAGGAGGTATTCTCATTTTTGTAACTTTTTTGTTAAAATAATATGTTACCAAGAATATTTTTCTGTTTTCTTTGCTCACTGAATTGGCCAAGTAAATGAAAAGGCAGGACTCACTTAAAGATAATTGAGCGTCCTGTGTTTTGATAATTGAACCAATTCAGAGTTGTCAGCACTGCATGGCCAAGATTCATTGTGTTTTGAACCCTCTTCATTAGCAGTTTGTTAAAGCTTGATTTATCAAACAAGCAGGTCTGATGTTGGATATTCTAATCAGGAAGGGGTTAGTTTGCACCTTGTATGTGCTTTGGGGAGAGGGGGCTGTGAGAAAGAACAGGTATTTCTCAATATCTGCATGTTTTGTAGAAGAGGGAGTTGTTTTAGGTTCAACTGCATCACATTTACTCAGAGAATTTTAAAATACTAACTTTGACAGAACCAGTTTTGGATACCAAGGGAACAGTGTCCATAAAAGTTAATAAAATCAATAGTGTATTTTCATAAGCACAAGGATTTTCTAAGTGAAATGGTATTTTTTTCCTATTGACTATTTTGAAGATTAATTTTAGGGACTGTTAGCCCTTTCACAAGTAATTCTGAAAGAAAGAAGTTAAAATAACTTGACAATGAGAAAAATTATTCAGAAAGTTTAAAATATTTAAGAACACTCAAGTATTGAATCCTTCCATCAATGAAAGCAACACAATATGGCAGAGGTTCAGGTAAATTTGCTTTTGCTATACATACAAACAAAACTTGAAAATAGAGTGTGTTTAGACTGTAGAGTGCTCAGCCCTTGGTCCTTGTACATTATGACTTCATCAAATGTATTCTTCTTTCTCATTTCTTGTTTGTTTTTTGGATACTAAAGATTGAACCCAGGGATGCTTAACCACTGAACCACGTTGTCAGCTCTTTGGTTTTATTTTTTATTTTGAGACAAGGTTTCACTAAGTTGCTTAGGACCTCCCTAAGTTGCTGAGACTGGACTTGAATTTGTAATCCTCCTGCCTCAGTCTCCCAAACTGCTGGAATTACAGGCATGTGGCACTATGCCAATCATTTTCCACATCGTAAAGGGAAAAGATTAAGACTCTACTGCACCTCTTCCAATCCAGGTATTTAAGGCAAATTCAGATAACTATTTTGAATTATATTCAAATTATATTCAAATTCAAATTAGCTTTATAATACCCAGGGGAAAAAAAAACCCAAACATCTCTTGAAGAATACTTCCCCAATATTTAGAGGTAAAGCCCTTAACTCCTTAGATGTTGATTATGAAATATTTCAACTCGATTATGTTTGTACAGTCATTGGAGAGAGAGACACTTTTTAAGCTAATTTCGTCAGCAGCAATATTCTTGCCCATACTGGAAAAGAGAGGTGATGGGAGGTACAAATGAGTTGTTGGGTTTACAATCTTATCTATGTGTTGACCAGAAGAGATTAGCCTTCTTCATAGACCATTGACTTTTTTATTATTTATTTTTTGTAGGTAAACATATTCCTGTGAGTTCTGAACATTGAGAACCAGAATTTTATTTGCCATTACTCAGTAACAGGTGTCTAGGATTATCTGCACTGTACGGTGTGTATTAAATGTTGTCTATGGAGCAGTGACCGAATGTAGATGTTAAGCAACTGAATAAACAAATGCTAGCTTTGTTGGTAGGCAGATAAGCACTATTGGCGATACTGACCATAGTTTGCCAGGTTCTTGGACTTGGGAGAGTTTTCATCAGTTAGGTTGCATAAGAATCACCTGGGATGCTCTTCAAACTACAGACTCCTGGAATCTGCAGTTTTAAAACAGAACTGCAACTCATATACACTTATCATTGAAACTACTGAGTTTGCCTTTTGAAGTCAACTGTTAAGAGTGTCTGTTTTGATTTTTTTGTTCCTGTAGGACCTAGCGATTCTGAAGCAGAAGTAATCAGAAATTCTCCAGTGTTTGAAGGAGGGGTTCATTTGTTTTTATAAATAACATTTTTTTGAATGTAGGAAAAATTTTTATCATGATACATTTTATTATTTTCAAAATCTTTATTAAGCATGTATACATTCAGTATTGTTAATTCAATCAAAATTTCTACCAACTGATTGATTAACATATTTTTGTTAATGGGAATTAATGAAACAATTAAGAAATTACTGTATCATCTCTGTTAGGATGAACTTACAAATTTTGGGTCAATCATTAAGGTCAGGATTCTGGAATGCAGTGAAATGAAATTTGGGAAAGAAAGTTGATTACAATCTGCTGTCTGAATGAATATTGGTTTCATTGATCCATGACTTTTTAATGAATCAATGAGATAGTTCATCTGGAATCTGGAACAATGAACACAAAATTGATGAATATTATGTGATTAAGTCAAACATAATGTGCTATATATACTTTCTTTTTAATAAGGTATGAAATTTCTTGTTTCTGAAGCTCATTTCCTCTTGAAAAATGCGTGTGTTCTGATAGTTTCTATCTCTCTTTCTCTCTCTCTTTTTCTTCCTCCCATATCCCTAAAACTGAGAGTTCTTTGAATAACAAAATCAGGAATTTCTGTTTTATATATCTTCATATCTGGTGTTCAGTTTCCAATGGCATAGCTGATAGTCACATATGACTATTTACTTTAAGTTAAATTAAATTTAACTAAATTAAAATGTTCAGGCACATTGACCATAGTTCAAGTGCTTAATAACCACATAGTACAGATTGTAGGACATTCTTATCAGTGCAGAAAGCTCTGCTGGACAGTTTTAAACTCGCATTTCATTTTCTGGCTCATCAAAACCTGGGCATTTGATGGTGGTGTGCTGTGCTTGGTGAACCAGCTCATAAGAGCATGTGGGAAAATATCCAGGAATATGTAAACCAGTTGGTAAACTATTGGTGGCTTAAAATTAGCCACAGTGGAAATGTATACACCATGGAAAAAGTCTCAATTAGGGTTCTGTTAGTGAGTTTCACATTACTGTAACAAATGCATAGATAATCAACTTATAAAGAGAAAAGTTTTATTTTCGCTTGTGGTTTCAGAGGTTCCAGTCCAGGATTTGTTTTGGACCTGTGGTGAGACAGCACATCATAGGAGGAGCATATGATAGAGCAAAACTACTCACCTCATGTCAGAGAAGCAGAAAAAAGAGAGAAAGGAACCTAGAGTCTCAGAACCCCCTTCAAGAGCACCCCTCGAATGACCCAAAATATTCCACCAACCTTTACTTCTCCCACACTTTCCAACTTATCCCAATAGCAACAATCTGGACACTAAATCATCAGCATGTGGCCTTTGTAGACACTTAAAATCCAAACTACAGCAAGGTTTTTGTTTTGTTTTGGTGAGGGTGGGAAAGTGGTCTAGTTTGCTTGTACATTTCTGTGTAACAATGTTTGTTTCAAGCCCTTACCAGGAAGGGAAGACACAGCAAATGCCTTCAATATGAGGCTGGTTAGGGGATTTGATTATCAGATCTACCATCCATCCCCAAATGTTGGATATGATAAATTGGGATAACTTAGACTACATGAAAAAAATAGGGAGTCTCTGCGCTTACGGAGGTAGAATCCTAAATGTTGTGGCTCATAAGTGGTTTTAATAGTTTATGTTTTGCCTTTCAGGTGTATTATATTACTCCATTACAGTGATAACTGGAAGAGCACTGTCCCATGAAAATATAATACAAGTCACATTTATAATTTAAAATTTTATAGCATACTTAAAAGAAGTGAAATTAACTTGATAACATGTTTTATTTAGCTAAATCCATCCAACTTATTATTTTAATTTTTAACCAACATTAAATACTGTCAGTGAGATATTTTACATTTTTATTTTCCCATTTAAGTACAAATCTTTGTGCTTATAGTACATCTTGATTCAGTCTAACCACATTTCAGGTTTTCAAAGGATATCTATGACTAGTATTAGACAATACAGCTTGAAGGAAGCGTGACAAGCCAGTTCAATAATTGATGAGATGGGATTTGTAGAACTCAGAGAGTGACTGGCCTAGAGACAAGTTAAAGGGAATGGCTTAGGAGAGGCACAGAGTTATCTCACGGCAATCTCATTTTGAGCATCCCATGACTTGAGGTTCACCCTTGTAGAACACATTCCCACTTTCAGGTCTGAGTACCCCGCTGCACCCCAGGTGCAAAATGTCTGGTATGTACAACCAGAATCATTATCTTTACCTGTAGAACTTCTTTTCTCTCCGCCCCAATCTTGTGAGACATACAAGCTAGGTTCCCACTGTCACATAAAATTAGCAGCTACGTCTCCATTTCCTTCCAGGTACATACCCCCCACTGCTGTCTTGGTGAGGAGCTCATCACCACTTTCCCAGACAGCCCAGGGTGTAACTAGCTTCTAGCCATTCACGCTACTCAGTCGACTCCTTCCCTTTTCCCTCATCCTTCTGTTTGCCACACACTTCCACGCATTCTCCCTGGCACCACTGGTCCTGTGGCAACACATTAAGTAAGAAATAAGATGAAACTTCATGTGACTTTCACTTTCCCCCCCGTCTCATCTCTAGGACCTCTCTGCTGTATTTTGAATGTGTCCCCCCAGCATATACTGGAAACTTAATCCCCAAATTTATATGCTAGTGATATTCACATGTGGGGTCTTTGGGAGGTAATTAGAATGAGCTGAGCTTATGAAGGTGGACTCCTTGATGGCACTAGTAGTTTTATAAAAAGAGGAAGAGAGATCTGAGCTAGTGCACTTTCTTTGTCTCTCATGTGCTAGCTGCCTTCTGCCATGGTGTGATTTACTGAGAGGCCAAGCAGATGCCGGCACCATGCTCTTGGACTTCCTACCCTTCAGAACCATGAGCCAAATTAATGTCTTTGGTTTATAAATTACCCTGTCTCAGGTATTTTGTTATCGCAACAGAAAAAAGACTAAGATCACAATCCCTCTTCCACTCTATTTCCTGGTGACACACTTATATCCCCTATTCCTGCATGTTGGGCTTCTCAGTGGTTCATTGAACCAATTTACACTTTCTTATCTCTCTGACTTCTAATTGTCCCACTACTACTTCTCAGCTCAGGCAGTTGTTTAGAAAACTGTCAGTGACTGCCCTTCCACTTAGAGCAAGGTAAGGTACTCCTCATGTGGGTTCCACACCTTCCTGCATACTTCTGCATCACTGCCCTCACCATTACTACTGTTCTTGTGTTCTGTTTCCTTTACCTCACCTTGATACCACACTCCTGGCATTCTGTGGATCATCAGTGCAGAGTATCCTTCTTGCTCAGATGCTTTGGAAGCTTTACCAGATTTTTCTCACATTCTTCCTGGGATGCCTTTGATGTGTGTCATGCACCATGACCTCTCTTTTGATCTATCAAATTTTGTCCTTCATTGTATATTTGCATTGTTCTGAATTGTGCACTTTGTGATGACAGTCATCCTTCCTTCAGTTGTGATCCCAGATTTGGGTCAGTAGAATCATTTGAAAGTTTCAGATGGAAGTGTAGTGGGATGGATTCCAGAGATGGCAGACAGAGGAAGCAAGTATCTCCTAGAAGCTCATCAGCATCAGTCTTACAAAGTGGGAAGACTGCTTCTCAGTAGCTAAGGGAACTCACTGAAACTTAATACTGATCTGTAGAAAAAAATTTTGTTAAAGATACAGAAAGTCAAATAGCTGAACATAAGAAATAGTACATTAGAGATTCACCAATTTGTGTGTCAACATGGCTGCCAGTGGCAGCTGTAAGGGGGATGGGCAATGCAGGATAAAGGAGATCCCTTGGTGGCAGATAAAAAAAAAAATTTAAAAATGAAGAAAAATTGACTTGTAGAAACCTGTGGATTAGAGAGGAAGGCTGATTTTAATGAACTCAAAGCTAGTTGAGTGAAAACATATCTAAGATTGACTTCCCCATAACCAGAAAATGCTTCTGGGCACAGAATCCAGCTGCTGAGATCTCTGGGAATGCAGCTACCAATGCTGCACTGTGAGCAGAAATGGGAGAACCAGAAACCCTGCAGCCAGCTAAAAAAAAAAAAAAAAAAAAAATTCCAGAAAGCACCTGAACCAGAGAGACTGAAATAGGCACAAATAAAACTTTACCTGGATCATCAGACTCTGGATCCCAAGAGAGAAAGGTGACATTGTTGCTGGTGCCAGGGGGTCACACAGGAACATCTGCACTGGAAGGCAGATTCCTGATACCTCATACTCAAAGTGGTGAAACAGAACTCTGTGGAGATTTCATCAAAGACCCTAGAGATCCAGCACCCTGCAGAGACTGGCAGGTCCCAAGCAATAGGGGAAGAGAATTAGTTCTCAAACACCCACCCACAGGGTTCCAGAGTTTGGTTAAGTCTAGATCTCAATTATGGAATTCTCCAATTTAGAATTCTATACCACCCTCTGTCACAGAATACACAATTTGTCAACACCCAAATTGTGGTACCCACCATATGCTAGGAGACTAGAAGCTGAGATTTACTACAACCAGCTGTGCCATCTAGCCACAAAAGTTGGCAGCTAAGTGAGGAACATGAAGGTGTAGGGACTTACAGTCTCCAACTCTTGACCCAGGGGTTATGAATTCAAAAACAAACATGAATAAGAATCCATCCCTGCCAACAGTTTGGACTGAATCTGCAGAAATTAACTCATTATTTCTCAGCAAGATTTTCAAATTTTTCTTTCTTTCTTTTATCTTTCCACCATATTCCCATTTTAAATCTATTTTTATTCTTCATCATTGGAAAAAATTTAATTATTAAAATTTTTCAAACATCATTTCATTATAATGCATTATTTTAAATTTTTTTCCCATTATGCATGATTTTATGTGTCGGGGGGTTGTGTGAACTTAGTGAACAGATAGGCTCAAAAATATATACATATTCTTAGAATTTTACCTTCAAATTAATTGCTTCCCTTTATGCTTGTTTATTATTTAGCCTTGATTCGTCTTAGGTATGGTTCAACTATATGTGGGTTCGAGCTGTTTGATCTTGCATTTATTGGTTTGTTTATACTTTGGTTCTTGTCCCTCTTATCCCGCATTACTCACTCTCTTTCCCAACCAACAGCCAAATTTTCCTGTCCCCACTTCCTCTCTTTATTTTATTACTCAGTAAATCTTTTATTCCTTCTTCTTTACAATCAACATCTGTTACCTACCTCCTGCCTTTCCTCTGATTACTTTTTTAAACATTTCAAATTTCCTTTCACTTTTCCACCCTATTTTCTTTTTACTTTAGAACCTGTAATCCCACTGAATAATACAATCATATAGTTTATGTAATTTACACCCATTCATGTTGATACAGTGGATGACATAGTAGATACCTATTGTTGAATGCCTGATATAGATCACCGTCTTGTATTGCTGGTACTGATGTTAAATGCTGACCCCAACATTTCTATATAGGTGACAATTGGTGTTACATATGTCAAAGTAGACACCAGACATTTTTGGTGGTGGGGTACCAGGGATTGAACTCCGGGGCACTCAACCACTGAGCCACATCCCCAGCCCTATTTTGTATTTTATTTATGGACAGGGTCTCACTGAGTTGCTTAGCACCTCACTGTTGCTGAGGCTGGTTTTGAACTCTCAATCCTCTTGTCTCAGCTTCCCGAGCTGCTGTGATTATAAGTGTGTGCCACTGTACCTGGAAACATGGAATATTTGCCTTAAAAGTATACATCTTTTATTGACATTAGCGCTATTTCTGGCTTCCCCTACCTCTAAAAAAGGCTGAAAAATAATTGGGACACATGAAGATTCAAGAATATAGACCCTACTGCTGAGAAATACTCACAACTCAGCCAAGCACCTGTGAATCTCATCCCACAAGTGATCTAGCTGCACCTGAGCCTAAATATTACTTCAACTCATAGAACTGGGGAGACAAAAACCCCAAACCAAAAATCCGTCCCCAAGCAGGAATAACCAGAAGGGAACCTCAGGTCCCTCATCCCTCAATGGCTACTCATATATTAAAAACAGAAAGAAATCCTATAATAAAAAATAAATACACACATAAGGACACATGTATAAAACAGAAAGGAGAATGCACCTCAATTGATGAGCAAATCCAGGATCTTGGAAGACATGAAGAAACAGGCAAATACATTATTGCACAGAATTCACAATCTCACAACAAAAGATTCCACAGAAATGGAGTGGAGGAAAATCTAGAGAAAGATTGCAGAAAACTTATTATCAAAATGTTTAATGAACTAAAAGAAGATGTAAGGAATGAATTAAGAGAGCAAATACAGGAAATGAATGACCATTTCAATAAAGAAATAAAAATTTTGAAAAGAAACCAATAAGAACTCCTGGAAATAAAAATATCACAATGAATCAAATTAAAAATTAACTTTAAAACATCATCAACTGATAGATTGCATAGAAAACAGAACTTAAGCCCTTGAAGATAGAACCTCAGGCCTTAAAGTCAGGATACATAAATTTGAGTACATAGAGTACAATAAAGGGGAAAACAGAACACAATTAGAATATACAAGAAGTCTGGGACAACAAGAGACCAAACCTGAAAATCAATGGGATAGAAGAGAACATGGAGATACAAGTTAAAGGCATTAAGAACATTTTCAATGAGATAGTCACAGAAAACTCCCTGTATCAGAAATGAGAATAGACAGCCACACATAGGAAGCATAGATCTGATCAGAAAAGAAGCTCTGCAGGGCACATTGTAATAAAAATGCACAGCATATAAAATAAGGAAAGAATATTAAAAGAGAGAAACATTGTGTTAGAGGTAAACCAGTAAGGCTCACTTCTGACTTCTCAGCTCAGACCCTAAAATCGAAGAGGGCATGGAATGAGATATTCTGAGCTCTAAAAGACAATAATTGCCTGCCAAGATTGATATCCCTAGCAAAGCTCTCTTTCATATTAAATGAGGAATTAAAAATTTCCATGACAAGGATAAACTAAAAGAATATATGACAACCAAGCCAGCAGTACAAAGAATGCTCAAAGGCAAATTGCACACAGAATAATCCAAACAAATCCCAAAACATCCAAATAAATGAGAATAAAGAGATGACCAATCACCTAATGAGAATCAGGACAGAATTAAATATTTTAAAAAAATACAAATGAAAAAAATAAATAAATAAAAATGGCAGCAAACCACAAGCACGTGTTCATAACAGTGAATATAAATAGTATCAGCTCCCCAATTAAAAGACATATTAGGCAGCAGGGAAAATGGCAGACAGGAAAGCGGGGGAGGAGAAGCCTGAAAAGCGGCAGCGAGCTGGAGCATGCAGAGGACCTGAAGAAGAAGAAAAACCTGTGAAAACTAAGACTGTTTCTTCCAGTAATGGAGGGGAAAGTTCCAGTCACATCTCTAAGAAGAAATCAGCTGAAGAAGCTGCAGACTTCTGAACAAAACCTACAAAGATGTCCAAGTTTGGATTTGCCATAGGTAGACGGACAACAAAGAAAGCATCAGCCATATCCATCAAATTTGGATCAAATACACCTAAAGACACTGTTCCAATTCTTGCTCCAAAAATGCTTTCAGTATCAGAAATTTTAATGAAGATGAAGACCGTGAACCAGAGGAAATGCCTCCAGAAGAAAAGATGAGGATGAAGAATATTGGAAGGGATACATCACCATCAGACTCCTTCAATAAAGGAAAGCATGGGTCTTCTGATAACCAGAAGCTATGAAACAAAATATAAAATCTCATCTTGGATGTCCATGACCAAGACAAGTGGTGTGTTTTGTGTAAAGTTAAAAGGAACATTTTCCTTTTTTAAAGAATGGTATAAGACTATCTTTGGAGTCACTTTTTTTCCTTTTCCTTTTTCTTTTTTTTTAAGATCAAGTAGTACACTAATAAATGAGAGTTTGATTAGAAGTCATTTGTTTTATATACAGATTTCAAGACATTTGCTAATTTTGTAGTTTCGTGTGATTGATTTCCAAAGACTACAGATAATAAAGAAATCAGAAATGTTACCTTTTTAAGAATTGCATACATCACTACCCTATGTACATGTATGATTACATGAATCTACATCTTGTACAACCATAGAAATGAAATGATGTAACCCATTTGTGTACAATGAATCAAAATGCAGTCTGTAAAAAATAAAACAAATAATTTTAAAAAATAAATTACTATGACTGTAAACATTATACACAAATTCTTAATGTATGTAGATTAAATTTTTTCTTTTTGTTTTTTCCAAAAAAATTGCATATATTTTTAGGCACAACTATTAGCACATTAAGAGGGAAATGAAAAGTTACTATCTTTTTAAAACTGTAAGCAGTTACTCTTTTACCACCCTCAATACCTAAACTGTCTGGCTCCCAGGAACAGCCTTATAGAGAGGGGGAGTATTGTACTCAGAGGAAAATGTTACTGGACTATTATTAAAATGCACCTGTTTTTCCTAATGGGCATTAGTTTTGTTTCAAGTCATCATATCCTAGGTATTAGTATTGCTATCAGTGGATATAGATGCTTAGTTCGTAAAATAAATATTTAAAAAATATTTATGTGAAGTAGGGAGTATTCAAAATAGCCCACTCACCTTAATGGTCTTTCGACCTTCATCAGTCTTCAAAGAACAACCATTTGCTACCAAAGTAAATTAGTATTCGGCAAGTGAAAAAAAAAAAAAAAAGACATATTAGAAGAATGAATCAAAAAGCAAGATCCAACTATATACTATTTGCAAGAGACTCATCTCATAAGTGAAAACATTCACAGGCTGAAAGTAAAAGGATGGAAAAAATATTCCACACAAATGTAGTCTGAAAATAAACTGGAGCAACTATTCTCATATAGACAAAGCTGATTTCAAGCAAAAGTTAACCAAAAGAGACAAAGAGGGTCATTACATCCTGGCAAAGGGAACAATACAAAAAGAAGAAATAACTATAATAAACATATATGCTGCAAATGTCAATGCATCCAATTATATTAAAATATACTCCTTGAAATTAAATCATGGATAGACTCTAATACAATGATATTGGGTGATTTCAACATACTCTTATCAACAGTAGACAGGTAATCAAAGCATAAAACCAATAATGATATATCCAACCTAAATAATGATATAAATGAAATAGCCCCTAATAGGCATATACAGACTTTCACCACCCCCACCAACAGCTGAATTTACCTTCTCAGCAGCTCTTGGAAACTTCTCCAAATTGGCCATATTCTAGATCACAATGTTAGTCTTAGCAAATAAAAAAAAAAATATTTCCCCATGCATTATATCAGACCATAATGGAATGAAAGTAGTAATAATTAGCAAGAAAAATAATAGAAACCACACAAATACATGTAAGTTAAACAATATTTTCAATGAAGAATGGATCAAAGAAGGAACGAGAGAGGGAATCAAGAAATTCTTAGAAATAAATGAAAATAAAGATAGAACATATCAAAATCTCTTGGATAGTTTGAAAACAGTATTATAAAAAATTAATGCATGGAGGACCTACATTAAAAAATTAGACACCGAAGAAATGAACTTATGCTCCATCTCAATGCCTTAGATAAAGAAGAACAAACTAACTCCAAAATCAATAGAAGATAATAGAAATCAGAGCTGAAATTAATTAAATTGAGAATTTAAAAAAATGCACAGGATCAATGCAATAAACAGTTGACTCTTCAAAAAGATAAATAAAGTTGATAAACTCTTAGTCAAACTAACCAAAATGCAAATAGAGAAGAATGAACTCAACAAAATTAGAGATGACAAAGGAGCTGTCACCCCTGACACTTCTGAAACCCGGAGGATAATTAGAAACTACTTAAAAATTTTATACTTTAATAAACTGCAAAAGCTAGAAGACATTGACAAATTTCCAAATACATATGACCTGTCCTATTTGAACCAGAAGGATATAGAAAACCTAAACAGACCAGTATCAAGTAATGAAATTGAAGAAGCAATTAAAAGCCTATCAAGAAAGAAAAGCCCAGGACCAGAGTGTTCTCAGCCGAGTTCTACCAGACCTTTAAAGAAAAACACCAGTCTTTTTCAAATTATTCTATGAAATCATAAGGGAAAGAATACTTCCATACATCCTATGAAGCCAGTATAACTTGAAACAAAAAACAGAAGGACATATCTTGGAAAGAAAACTACAAACCAATATCCCTTATGAACATAGATGCAAAGTCCTCAATAAAGTATTGGCAAACTGCATTAAAAAACATATGAAGAAGATAATGCACAATGATCAAATGTACTTCATTCCAGGAATGCAAGGTTGGTACAACATACACAAACCAATACATGTAGTTTATCCCTTAAATAGAATTAAGAAAGAGTCATATGATCATTTCAATAATGCAGGAATGGCGTTGATAAAATACAGCAGTCATTCATGTTAAAACACTGGAGAAAAAAGGGAAAGAAGGAACTTACCTCAAAATTATAAAGGCAATATATGACAAACTCAAACCAACAATATACTGAATGAAAAAAAAACTGGAAGCTTTTTCTCTAACATTAGGAATGAGACAAAGATGTTCATTTTCATTACTTCAGTTCAATATAGTTCTTGAAATTCTAGCAAGAGCAGTCAGGAATAAAAATAAATTAAAGGGATACAATTAGGAAAAGGAGTCACTGTTTGCTGATGACATAATCCTAAATATAGAAGACCCTAAAAAAATTTCACCAGAAGAATTCTAGAACTGACAAAAGTATTTAATAAAGTATCAACATACAAGATCAACACTTATATATCAATAGCTTTTCTCTATACTCCAACAGTGATTTAACTGAGAAACCAATCAGGAAAACCATCCTTTTCACAATAACCTCAAACAAACAAACAAATAAACTAACCCTGGGAATTAATTTATCCTAGGAAGTGAAAGAAATCTACTATGAAAACTAAGAACACTGAATAAAGAAATTGAAGACCTCAGAAGACGGAATGACCTCTTATGTTCTCGGATAGGCAGAATTAATATTATCAAAATGGCTATACTTCCAAAAGTAATGTACACATTCAATGCAATCCCCATCAAAATATCAATGGCATTCTTCACAGAACTAGAAAAATAATTCTAAAATTCACTCGGAAGAATAAGAGATTTTGAAGAACCAAAGGAATTCTGAACAAGAAAAGTGATAGGAGGCATCACAATACCCAATCTCAAATTATAGACAGAGCTATAGTAATAAAAACAGCATGGTATTGTCATCAAAATAGACATAATGACTGATGGAATAGAGAACATGGAGACAAACCCAATACTTAAAAGCCATCTGACACTTGACAAGGTGCAAAAAAAAATGTGTGTTGGAGAAAAGACAACCTTTTTAATCAAATGGTGCTGGAAAAACTGGATATTCATTTATAGAAGAATGAAATTACATCCCTATCTTTAACCCTGTGCAAAAATCTAATCAAAATTGATCAGACATAGGAGTTAGACTAGAAAACTTGCAACTGCTAGAAGAAAACATAGGGTCAACATCCCATCATACAGGTGCAGGCAGCAACTTCATCAACAAGACCCATAAAGCTCAAAACATAAAACCAAGAATCAATACGTGTGAGGGCATCAAATTAAAATCTTCTGCACAGGAAAGGAAATGATTAAGAGAGTGTAGAGAGAGCCTACAGAATGAGAAAATCTTTGCCAACCACTCCTCTGACAGGGGACTAATGTACAGAATATATAAGGAACTCAAAAAATGTAATGCCAAAAACCAAATAGCCAGATCAATAAATTGACAAAATAACTAAATAGAAACTTCTCAAAGGAAGAAACACAAATGCCAACAAATATATGAAAAATGTCCAACATCTCTAGCAATCAGGGAAATGCAAATCAAAACTACAGTAAGATTTCATCTCACTCCAGTCAGAATGGCAATTATCAAGCTACAAATGATAATAAATTCTGGTGAGGATGTGGGGAGAAGTTACACTAAATTGCAGGTGGAACTGCAAATTAGTACAACCACTCTGGAAAACAGTATGGAGATTTCTCAAAAACCTTGGAATGGAACAACCATATGACCAGCTATCCTACTTCTTGGTATTTGTCCAAAGGAACTGATATTAGCATACTATAATGACACAGCCTTATCAATGTTTATAGCAGCACAATTCACAAAAGTCAAACTATGGGAACCATCCTAGATGCCCTTCAACAGATGAATGGATCAAGAAAATGTGGTGTATATCCATGGTGGAGTTTTACTCAGTCATAAGAATGAAATAATGGCATTTGTTGGTAAATTTGTTGTGGAAATAGAAAAAAATCATGCTAACTGAAATAAGCCAGACTCAGAAAATCAAGAGCCCAGTGTTTACTCTCATATGTGACAGTTAAGGCAAAATAAGAGAAAGAGGGTAATGGAGATGCAGAGAGACTATCATAAAGATTTAGGGATACAGCCACATCAATGTTCATAGCTGCTCAGTTCACAATAGCCAGATTGTGGAACCAACCTAGATGTCCTTCAATTGATGAATGGATAAAGAAAATGTGGTATATATATACAATGGAATATTACTCAGCCATAAAGAATGATAAAATTATGGCATTTGCAGGCAAATGGATGAAACTGGAGAATATCATGCTAAGTGAGATAAGCCAATCTCAAAAAACCAAAGGAAGAATGATATCACTAATAAGTGGATGATGACACATAATGGGGGGTGGGAAGGGTTAGTGTTGGGGTTGGAGTTGGGTTTAGGGAGAGGGGCAGGAATGGAGGAAGGAAGGACTGTATAGATGGAGGGGAAGGGTGGGAGGGGAGGGGGGGAAGGGAAAAAATGGCAGAATGAATCAAACAACATTACCCTATGTAAATTTATGATTACACAAATGGTATGCCTTTACGCCATGTACAGACAGAGAAACAACATGTATCCCATTTGTTTACAATAAAAAATAAAAAAAAAAAAGATTTAGGGAAGATCAGTGGAGTAGAAGAATGAGGGGGAGGGAGGAAAGAAGGTAAAGCAGAAGAAATGAGGGAAGGATTAAACAATACATATATAAATGTACCAAAAAGAGTTTCACCTTTATATATATATATATATATATATGTAAAACATAAATAAATAAATGAAGGGAGATCAATAGTGAAGAGGGAGAGAAAAGGGGAGGGAAATGGTTGGGAATGAAGATTGAAATAAAATGTCTTGCATTTATTATTTTGCCAAAATGAACCCAAACATTATATATAAATTATAATGCTCTAATTAAAAAAAGAAAAAGAAAAAACAGAAGTATATTTGAGCTGCTTTTGCTGATACACATAAGAGAGAATTGATGGAAGTTTCATAATTGTAAGGGTCATTGCCTTTGAGTTCTGTCCACAAAGGACCCCCAAACTTGGACAGCACAGGGCACTCTGTTAGCTCCTTCACCCACTTTTCAGGTCTCTTGTCACCAAGGATGCATTGGGAAGAGATCATTTCTAATCTTCCAGTCATTTTTCATCTTCAACTCCAAATTGTTTCTCTTTTACCATCTCCTAGTCCTGTGCCTTGTCTTTGAGTCAAACAGAAAGCTCCCCCCACCTTTTTAAAAAGCAAATATAAATTGTGAGACTACATTTATGTCCCAAAGGGAAACCCAACTTATAATTAATGTTATTTCCTAAAGAAACCACGAGTGGAACCTCAAGAACTCACTTTGACTCTCCTGGGAGAGCTCCCTTCAACAAAGTCTGCAACTCTACAAACTGAGTATGAAGGGGTGGGTCATCTGATCCCAGTCATGCTGTCTGTTGCTTCTGTCTGTGAGTCATAGTGCACATTATACAAGTGTTAAAATTCATAAATACCAGAAGGATCTGAAGAACCTTGGGAAGGATAGTTAACTCAGTTCTAAAGCTATGTATAATATTTATGAGTAGAACTTTAGCTTTCAACTCAGAAAATCTCTGTTTAGGTACCTCTAATTATTGACGTTAGCTTGAAAAATGTATGGGCTGATGCCTTTTGATATTATGTTCATAATTTTGACAAGTGGCATACCTGATGTTTGTACCTACTCCAGTACAGAAGCAAGCAAAGTGAAGCCTGCTAGTTGTGATTCAATCTGTCTTCCCTTTTATGGGTTTTGTTCACTTTGCAATTCAAAGAAAACCAGCATATTGTTTTCCTCTTGTAGAGACATGCAATCAATGCAGGCATGATACTACTTCATTAGGTATATTAGTTCTAGATTTAACCTCCCCTCTCTTTAGGGATTATCTTTTTATTCTAACTTTGTCAGGAGTCTGTAAAACTGCCTGAATTTTCATTAGCACTATGCTCTTTTTGGCATTTTAGAATTATTTTAAATAATAACTGCATAAGATGTCATAATATTTGGAATTCAGCCCTTTCACTATATCATTCCATATGAAAAGCTTATTTTAAAAAAGCTTCAGGAAGATTTGAATAATAAATGTCCTGGAGATAATTTTCCTATCACCTGTGACCCAAAATAATTGGCAGCATCTTGTTGATTTTTAGCTCAGCTCCTCCCTATTTATTTAGATTAACTCCTGGTAAGTCATTTTGCCCTGGCAGGTAACACATATGTCTACCTTCCAACCTGTTTTTTTTTTTTTTTTTGACTGGGTGATTAAAAATTACTTTGTGGTCTGTACTAATCTGCAATATCCTAGAAGGAGAAGGTGAAGCACTGTGAAATATGTGTGTGGTCACACGGTTCTCAAAAGCTTTCTCTAAATATACCAGAGCTTTCTCTTTACTGCTAGAAAAGGACTGAGAACCTGCAGCAGCCTTGAGAACTGCCACTGTTTTTCTTTTTCTTTGCAGAATTATACCCAAACAAGAAGATGACTGTATGTACCATTCCAGAACAAGAGAATCACCTCAGGGCAAAGAGAATAATCTTGTTTTCTTCCCACGGACACCCCTCAATATATTGCCTTTTTCTATTCCTGAAGGGTATACCAGCTTTGAAGAGTAACCAATTATCCTTAGCAGTATCCACAACATTAGCTCCTAATCATTACCTCAGATCTTTTATTTATTTATTTATTTTTGCAATACTGTGTATTTAACCCAGGGTATTGCACGTGCTAGGCAAGTGCTCTGCCACTGAGCTACATTCCCAGCCTACTTCAGATAGTCATTAATCAGATATTTATTAAGATGCTACTGAAATATATGGAAATATAAAATATGGCTCCTGTATTCTATGTAGACATAATCTCTTTACGGAGATAAGTCTTGCCTCCCTCACTAACACAAACGTATAACAGAATACGTGGTAACTATATAGCTAATATCTCCATGAAGTTTTGAATTATATTTTCTTCTTATAAATAGGGTTGAACATCTTTTCCAAGGGAGCCACTTTCATTTTTTTAACTACATAATTATCTTCATTCCTTTTTTCTATAGCACAAATAGGTCTTTTTCTTCCTTGTTTTTAGATACTTTTTATATATTAACTTTTTCTGGAGAAAAGTTACACATACTTTCCCTAGTTTCCATTTTTAATTTTCAAGGATTTTTTTTACAACAGTGTAATTATTGAAACTATATTTATTGTTACTTATACACTATAAATTTGGTTATATTTAAAGGTAGGATTCAACCTGATTATACCAACAAGATGAGGCAGATTGTTATTAAAATGTAAGATTTGCTATCAACACCAGGAGCCCATGAAGACATTATAAAGCAGAAGTCATTGGGGTGTAACATAGACTGAAGGGGGATTGCACAAGGAAGCAGTGGGGAATCCATTCTGACACTCAGGGAAAGCTGGGTGCCCAGATTACTCCCTTACTTGTGTTCTCATCCTGTGAGCAGTGGTTTCGCTGGATCAATCTTACTTAAACAGAAGCATAATATTTACTCCCATAGTGTAGTTTGGTTTGGGAAATGGAGGCTGTTTGACTGGTTGGGTTGGCTACATGGAGTACTGTTGCTGGTGATGGAGGAGCAAACACCGTGGGCTGACATGTCATTAGGGGCTGGGTTAAGGCATTGTGTCTGAGCACTAGTTGTGCTACGCTGGGAAGCTATCTCATGTCACTCCATCTGATTTTTTTTTTTTTTTAATCTACAAAATGGGATAATACTCTTTGCCATGTCAGTGAACAGGATAGACGTTAACAAGAGAGGGATTAACTGGAAGGCCCATGTAGATTGCAAGTGGTGGAGATGCATACATAGATATTGTGGCATGCAGCAAGGGACCCAGGGACTTTGTTCTCCAGGGAAAGGAACATAATCTGCCCTGAGCTCAGAGGGTGACTACAAACAGGGAAATAAGGAAGCAGTGCTTCCTACTTTCTGGTCCAGATCTATACTGGTGAGACTGAGGTTGGCCTGGAGATTTCCCTCTCTCTTTCGCATTCTTAACAGGGATCAGTTGGGGTGTTCAATTGCTATTGACTTGACAATGTCCGTGTGGTGGAATATTGCTGACAAAGGAGGCTACTGACCTGGATGAAGTGTGGCTGGGCCAGTTCCCCTCAGTTCCTATTCTGGAGCCAAGCAGAATGCCCGTTTGAAGGTGTCTAGCCCTTGAGCTCATGTACTACTGCCCCGAGTCTGAAATTCAGAGTTAGCCAGGCATGGTCATAGGCTGCAATCTAAACCTTCAGTTCTCCTTTTCCACTCTCCTCCCTTTCCCCACAATTCTCTGGAACCTGACAGCTCTTTCTTTGGAAACTCAAACTCACAGGGTAATGTCCCCTATTGAATGAATATCTGTTCTCCTAAAGGGCATCCACCTGAGCATTTTAGAAGGCCACTAGCCAATAGGCAACAATCTTGCCTTTATTCAAAATCTGTAAGAACTGGTTATTTGGTAATCTTTGTATATTATATATAGTCATTTACTTTTATCCATCTTGAGGAAATGTGTTATGGTTGGGATATAAGGTGTCCCCTCAAGGTTCCTGCGTTAATGCAGGAATGCAGGTAAAATGGTTGGATGATGAAAGCTGCAACCTATGTTGTCTGTCTTAGATTGAATGAACTGACCATGGTAACTGCAGGCAGGTGAAGCAGACTGGAGGAAGTGGCTCACGGGGGGTGTGCCCTTCCCTGACCACCCTCTGCTTCCTGGTCGCCATGAGCTGAGCAGCTTTCCTCTACCTTGCCTTCTGGCCATGGTGTGATGCCTCACCTGGGTCCCTGAACCATGGGATTGACTATGTATGGAGTGAGATCGCTGAAGCTGTGAACCCAAATAAACTTTTCATCCTCTAAGTTGTTCTTGTCATGTACTTTTGTCACAGCAGCACAAAGCTGACTAAGGCCAAAGGTAACTGAGTTTCTTCTGTAAGGGACTTATTCTCTGCTCTTTCCCTTATTAGCATGGTGACTGCATTTGGGAATTTGGGAAACTAGGACAATGAGACAGTCACTGGCTTAGAGGTGAATTCCTTTTGGGAGTCATCAAGACCTCTCTGAACAGACCAGGAAAGAAAGAGAAATTTAACATCTGAGAAAAATCTTCTTTCATCTCTTTCCATATATGTCCACACACATATATATGTATGTGTGTGTTCCTTTACTTTTGGTTTTTCTGGTTTGGGGAATTAGAGGGATTCTTTTCTATAAGAATAAGACATCTTTTTACAAATGACTTCAATTATTTCTCAATTAGCTGAGTATACATACCTTCCCTGTGTTCTTTTCAGGCATGGGCAGTTGCCAGTTTAAATGAAGTGTTTTGGTATCACTTCTAAATATCTTCTTTTTTGATAGACTTCTAAGCTGTAGTTTTCATTTCTCTAATTTGAGCATAACGAATCTCATTCTGAAAATGACCACCTGGACATTCTTCAAGCTCAAACTGAAAAAGACCTGTTCTGAAAGAAACTCCTTGACTCAAATCTATTGCTTGAACAGACTGGACTAGTGAAGCTGACTTGTGTCTACTAAATGGAAATGCTTTACATAAAAGCTCAAGTTTCAGAAAGAAAATGATGCAGTTCAGATATTTTCTTTTTTACTGATCAAGTAAGTCTTTAAATAAAGTAGCTGGCTAAGCATTTTGTGGATATGAAGTCTTTCTGTGATTATGAAATCATCCTCGGAATCTAGCATAAGATCTTAAACCAAATTTTAATGTGCAAAGACGGAGAAGCAAAACTTCAATTCCAAAAGGGATGATTTTACTTCTTAGTGTATTTTTTAATGTGATTTTTTTTTTCTGATGACGAGAATTTATCTTCTGGAAATAGACACAGTTAAACTGAAGAAGATAGTCTATTATGACTGGAAGAAGGGCCATTTTGGATCTGTTCAGGACTCATGTTTTTCCTGGTTGCATGTAAAATTAGAGCCTTTACTAATTTAAAAGAAAATAAAGTGAAAATAATATTGAAGATTTAAAAAGGAATCAATCCTATCAGGCCTATCAAACAATGTGAGACCAGAATTCAGAAGGTGACTGGCTGTAACTCATTAAGTTCCATCTAGTTTAAAAAGGGGAGTGAAGGGAGGGGAAGAGGAATGGGGGTAGAAAGGATAGTAGAGTGAAATAGACATTATTACTTCATATATATATATGACTGCATGACTGATGTAAAATCAGAAAAACATGAAATTATACTCCATTTATGTATGATTTATCAAAATGTATAAATGTATTCTGTCATGTATAACTAACTAGGGGAAATTAAAAATATCTTAAAAAATTAAAAAAAAAACTCTTACATTAATTAAAGGCACTTACATCCATTCCAATTAAAAGAGCAGAGATTTAAAAGCAGCTTATAAAGCAAATATTTATCAAAAACTCTTAAAATTATATCACTGGTATTAGCTATTCTTAAATAGTAGAGACTATTTATTTGGCAGCAATTTTATTCGTAAATTGTAAAGCCCAGGGTTCTCGGCGCTGTATTTCTGGTGTTTCAAATTTGAATTTTATCTGAGTTTCTTGAATTCTTTGTCCTTTTGTATACAAGATTAGTGGACGAATCTAGCAACTGTGTTACCTCCCTTCTGCTCTCAACCCTCCATGAGCTCCTGTCTTCCTGATTTGGGGAATGTTGGCCTGTGCCTGGGCAGCCCAGCCCTCCACTCAATCCTGTTCTTTCCAGGTCCTACTGGGAAGATGCTAACTAATTGGGCTTCAGGAGGCTACTCTCTGCCTCCACAGCCCAGCATACACTTTACTCATCATAGATTGCTCATTGCATCATGCTGGAAACAGGTCCCGGGTGAAGAACAAGGGAATGGAAGCTCCCAACATCACTTCTCCCTCACCCAGGGTGTGTGGTTCTCACTACTTATTGATGAAGGGATCAAGGCTGCCTCATGTAGACTTGCTTTACATTTATTCTGGTGGGATTGAGTCTTGTTCCAGATTAAAATAGTTTTCTTTCTCTATTAGCTCCTCTGAACCTATTGTATGTGGACCTTTGGGAGTCATCAGATATATTAGAGGGGACTTTGGAGTTTCCTGTGACACATTTTAAATTATATTTTCATATTGATCACAACCATAGAAATTAATACCAGGGTATACAAGTTCATTTGGTTATCTATTACAACCAAGCACTATCATATCATTTTAGGGGATACACTGAATGTATGTCTGTGCTTGAAACTGTGTTAGCATCAGTAGAACTATTTTATTGATGCTGTCTATGAGCAAATCCCTGGGATGGACTTAGTGTGTAGATGATATGGTTGGTCAACAAAAGCAAAACAGCCTTATACTTTAATATGTGAAGGTGTTATAACTGATGACAGAAAAACTGAGGGAGAGATGTCTTCATGTGCTATGGTTCGAATGCTTGTGTCACTCCCAAATTCACATGTTGAATCTCTAAGCCCCAATATGATGGTATCAAGAGATGAGGCCTTTTGGGAGGTGATCAGATCACGAAGGTGGAGCCCTTATAAATGTGTCTCCTTTCTTGTTAAAAGAGGCTCTGCGGAGCTCATCCCCCATTTCTAACCTATGAGAGTACAGAGAAAAGATACTATCTGTGGATCAGAATGCTGGCCCTCCCCAGACACTGAATGTGCTACCACCTTGATCTTAGACTTTCAGCTTCTAAAACTGTGAAAATGCTGTTCTTTTGCTGGTTAAATGACCAGTCTGGTATTTTGCTATAGTAACTTAAAAGGGCTAACACATGTGGTGATATAAATATATCAGAGTGAAAAGAACCTGCACCCCAGTAGTTAGCTGATCCTCTTGGAAGTCATAATTTATATTCAGAGGGCAGCATTATCAATTCCATTAAATTTATGTTAATGATTTTAATTATAATGGCTTTCATTGTTGTTTTTATTTAATTTGTAAAGTTACTTTTGGTTTAGAGTAGTATCAGAACTGGAAACATATGCTTTCTGTGTGCATATTTAAGTAATACTACAATAAAAATAATTTAAGTCAACATTAGGGACCTATAGGGATTTCATTTTTATCATTGTTTGGTTTTGGCTTTTATAGAGATAAATACATGAGCCAAGTTTGAGTAGCATTACACTGCCATGCTATGCAGTGAGCTTGGTTTTGTTTTCCACCCTAGAAGGCGTACGAGATCTCTGTCATTTCTTTTTGCATCATAATCCATACACAAGAGGAATATGGGAAGAGATGGTATCAGAGTTAACCCTTGGTACCAGATCAATATATTGCTGTTAAGCTCTACCATCAGGTCTCAGTCTCCCTAATGTACAAGAGAAACCACCATCCCTCCCTCCCAATGGTTTCCAAATAGTCTGTCAAAAACATTTGTAGGCAAATGGATGGAGTTGGGGAATATCATGCTAAGTGAGATAAACCAATCCCCAAAACCAAAGGCCAAATGTTTTCTCTGATAACTGGATGACGATACATAATGGGAGGAGCTAGTGGGTAAGGAAAGAATGGAGGAACTTTGGATTGTGTACAGGGAATTGAGAGGGGTGTGGACAGGGGGAGTGGACTGACACCGACATCATGACCCTATGTACATGTATGATTACAAGAATTGTGTGAATCTACATCATGTACAACCACTGGAATGAAAAATTGTACTCCATTTGTGTACAATGAGTCAAAAAGCCGTCTGTAAAAAAATAAAAATGAAAGTAAATAAAGTGTATCAAAAATTGAAAAAAAATAATTTGTTTTGGTTTAGAGTAGTATCAGAACTGTACAGCACCTTGAAAATATTGTATGTGTAAAGTACCATTACTACCAGGGCACTGTGAGGACAATTACACATTATTTTTTGAAGACTTTTAATATTTTAATTTCTGTGAAATATTTAATCCTTTGAATTAGCCTGCACCTATACATTTAAAAAACACTTTAATTCACATTCTGTTAGAGATGAAAACATTGCCATGTAGTTTTTGATTCAAAATAACAGGCAATGGTCATTGTTTTGTGTAAACAGAAAAATAGTTTACACATTAGGAATGAAAAAAGATGTCGGTGAGAGGAAAAGCAGTTAAAATACACAGAGTATTTAGAGAAGAAAAAGAAAGAGACTCAGAATTAATGCAGATCCAGGGAAGATTCAGATAATTATCAAGTAAAATTGATGCCATAGATTTATACAAACTGTAGTTGACATTATGTAATAAACAACTTTTTTCAATCAAATGCCCAGTGATGTCTATACTCATAAGTACTAATGATATTATCCATAACTCTCAGGTATTCAAATTCCTCAAAGTAGCTGTGCTTTCCTGGTGGTTTGCTGTGAGGTGCTTGGTGCTTGGTCAGTATTGTTATGTCACCCCAGAATTTACAGGAGATTGATAACAATATTCTTTGGAAACAGAATTTCAAGATTCTGAATTTCTCAAGGGTTTTTTTCTTTTTTTTTTTCAGTGCTGAGGATTGAACCCAGGACCTTGTGCTTATGAGGCAAGCACTCTACCAACTGAGCTATATTTACAGCCCAAGATTCTGAATTCCTAAAACAAAGTTTTTGGTATTTCCACATATGTATATATAGTAACTAAAACTGCCTTACACTTTATAACAGTATTTATGAAATTTTACTAGAAAACCGATTCCTACTTCTGATATCACACTGAATGTGCTTTCATGTGCCAGGCAATGTGCTACCTATTGAAAGTCTATTGATAAACTGAGTCCTAACTTAAAAAGACTACAGAGGATAATGAATGAATAGGAGAAAATATCAAGGAAAATATTTATGATATTGTATATTGAATTTATAGATGAACCATCTAAACAGGACAAGAGAAGAGAATGATTAATTTTATTTAGGGCAAGTAGAGAAGGGTCTGCTGAGGAAAACATTTCTGAGCTGGTTTTTTTTTGCAAACTAAATTATTTTTATTTATTTTTTTATTGTAAACAATTGGGGTACGACTTGTTTCTCTGGTTGTACATGAAGTAGAGGCATACCATTTGTGTAATCATACATTTACATAGGGTAATGGTGTTTGATTTATTCTGTAATTTTTCCTTTCCCTCCACCCCTCCCCACTCTATTCCCTCTATAAAGTCCCTCTTTCCTCCATTCTTACCTCCCTCCACCCACATTATGTAACATCATCTGCTTATCAGCGAGATCATTTGTCCTTTGGTTTTTTGAGATTGGCTTATCTCACTTAGCATGATATTCTCAAATTTCATCCATTTGCCTGCAAATGCCATAATTTTATTGTTCTTTATGGTTGAGTAATGTTCCATTGTATATATACACCACTGTTTCTTTATCCATTCATCAATTGAGGGGTATCTAGGTTGGTTCCACAATCTGGCTATCGTGAATTGAGCAGCTATGAACATTGATGTGGCTGCATTACTGTAGTATGCTGATTTTAAGTCCTTGGGTATAGGCCAAGGAGTGGGATAACTCGGTCAAATGGTGGTTCCATTCCAAGTTTTCAAAGGAATCTCCACACTGCTTTCCAGAGTGGCTGCACTGATTTGCAACCCCACCAGCAATGTATGAGTGTATCTTTTCCCCCACATCCTCACCAACACCTATTATTGCTTGAATTCTTGATAACCGCCATTCTAATTGGGGTGAGATAGAATCTTAGGGTAGTTTTGATTTACATTTCTCTTATTACTAGAGATGTTGAACATTTTTTCATATATCTGTTGATTGCTTGTAGATCTTCTTCTGTAATTGTCTGTTCATTTCTTTAGTTCATTTGTTGATTGGGTTGTTTGTATTCTTGGTGTAAAGTTGTTTGAGTTCTTTATATATTCTGGAGATTAGTGTTCTATCTGAAGTATGAGTGGCAAAGATTTTTCTCCCACTCTGTAGGCTCTCTCTTCACATTGCTGATAGTTTCCTTTGCTGAGAGAAAGCCTTTTAGTTTGAATCTATCCTAGTTATTGATTCTTTCTTTTTATTTCTTGTGCTTTGGGAGAGCTCATTCCAATACTCCTCAAAGTATTCCATGAAATAGGAGAGGAGGGAACCCTTCCAAATTCATTCTATGAAGCCAATATCACCCTGATACCTAAACCAGACAGAGACACATTGAGGAAAGAAAATTTCAGACCAATATCCTTAATGAACATTGATGCAAAAATTCTCAACAAAATTTTAGCAAATCACATACAAAAGTATATTAAAATTATAGTGCACCACGATCAAGTGGGTTTTATCCCAGGGATGCAAGGTTGGTTCAATATCCAGAAATCAGTGAATGTAATTCACCATATCAATAGACTTAAAGTCAAGAATCACATGATTATTTTGATAAATGCAGAAAAAGCATTTGATAAAATACAGCACCCCTTTATGCTCAAAATGTTAGAAAAAATAGGGATAGTAGGAACATTCCTTAACATTGTAAAGTCTATCTATGCTAAGCCCATGTCCAATATCCTTCTAAATGGTGAAAAACTGAAAGCATTCCCCCTAAAAACTGGAACAAGGCAAGGATGCCCTCTTTCACCACTCCTATTCAATATCATCCTTGAAACTCTAGCTAGAACAATTAGACAGACCAAAGAAATTAAAGGGATACAAATAGGAAAAGAAGAACTCAAACTACCCCTATTTGCTGATGACATGATTCTATATTTAGAGGAACCGGGAAGTTCCACCAGAAAATTTTTAGAACTCATAAGTGAATTCAGTAAAGTAGCAGGATATAAGATCAATGCTCATAAATCTGATGCATTTTTATTCATAAGTGATAAATCCTCAGAAAGAGAAGTTAGGAAACTACCCCATTCACAATAGCCTTGAAAAAAAAAAAACTTGGGAATCAATCTTACCAAAGAGGTGAAAGACCTCTACAATGAGATGTGAGCTGGGTTTTAAAGTATGGATACAAGTTTTTTGTGCAGAGAAAGGAGACGTCATTCAGAAGGGAGAACAATCTAAGGAAAGGTCAAGAGGCAGGGAGTCACACTGCACTCTCCCCAAAACCAGGAGTGTTTTGGAACTCCTGGAATTTGTAAGGAAAAGACAATGATTCACAGAAGGATAAAGGCAGAGGGTTGCTTAGGGGAGCCTTTTCAGTCCTGTTGCATAGCTTGGATTTTAGTCTGGAGTGATAATGAGTCACTATAGCACAGAAATTGTGTAATGGGATGTAAGTCATTTCTCTGGGATTCTACTTTCAGAGAAGAGTATGAGGAAAAAATAGTTGTACTAGGGTTTCTACAGCAAAGGAGAAAGCACATGTGTACAGCTAGTCCTCCTTGTCCACGGGTCCCATATCCATGAATTCCACCAAGCTTTGATTGAAAATATATTTTTAAAAAGCAACTGCATCATACTAAGCTTGTACAGACTTTTGTTCTTTTCATTAATCCCTAAACTATACAATATAACAGCTACTTACCTAGCATCCACATTGTACTAAATATCATAAGTAATCCAGAGATGGTTTAAAGTGTATGCATAGTTGTGCTTAAGGTTATATGCATATATGATATCATTTCATATAAGAATCTTTAGCCTCTAAGGCTATTTGTATCTGAGGAATGCTGGAACAAATCCCTAGGGGATAGTGAGGGACAGCAGCATTTGTAACTTTTACTGAGTAGAGTGGGGAATTAAAGGGAAGATAACAGCTAGAACAGGACACATAATTTTTTTAGGTGTTTGTTTTATTTTAAAATGGGAAAAACTTGAACTTAGTAAACAAAACAGAAGGGAGACATTAGGAAACTCCTTAGTTGTGGCAATGAGGAAGATGAGCTAGTGTACCCCTGGAATATACACAGCCTCTGAGCAGATACTGAGGGACACCCGGGGACACTGGGCACAGGGAAACACTATGAGCATCTGCATTGCCACATTAGGATGGGAGATGGGTCTAGGGCTAAGAAGGGTGACAGTGCCCAGTGGGGCCTGGAAGTAGCAAGAAAGGAAAGAAGCTGTGACTCAGCTCCGGTCTCTTGATGGGCGACAAATTAAAAAGTTCATCTGCAAAAGTACATGTGGTCTTCCTTTCCTCCCTGACTCTCTCTCTGGTGTAAACACATTGAGTTAAGGAGTTAATCTGAAAACAAACTCCTGCATGTTGTCAGAAGGAAGCCAGCAACTGCTCTGTGGGAAGGTGCTAATAACCCAGGCACACAGGATTTCCCAGAAACCAGCCCACTAGGGTCCACCAGGGGAACGCACAGCGGAAGAGAAGAGCTCATTAGAAACCTTAAACATCACATAAAGAAAGTCATGATAGCAAGGGCTTGGGCTAGATGCATCAAAATTAACCCTCTTGGAAATGAATGCTCTGACATTATAAAATAATGATACTTAAAGTGATTAAAAAGGAAAGACTAAATACCACAATGAATGAATTAAACACTACTTAAGATATAAGAAAATCTGAAATGAGACCAAACAGAATTATAAGGGAAAAAATATACTCACTGAAATTTAAACAAAGTTTCTGGAAGATAGGGCTGAGGAAATTAGGAGAACGCCACAGAATGCTGAAAATATTGTTACTAAAATTTAATGAAATTACCAATCAAAAACAAAATGAAACAGAATGGGTCTAAGCAAAATGTGTGCATATTTAAAGAATGCAAAAATAATTTTTGGATCCAAAACACAAATGGAAATTATGAAGTATGAAGAACTAACTAAACGGCAAATCATACCACATATATAAAATCTTTTTAAAAGCAGCAGAATTTTCTTTGAAGGAAACGAATTGTTCTGTGTATCTTAAGAAAGAAGAAAGCTGAAAAATGAGTGACTTTTCTATTCAATTCAAGAAGTTAGAAAACAATTAAAACACTGCAAGCTCAAAGAAAGGTGAAGGAAAAAAATTTTAAAAATCAGAAGAGAATTTAAAAAGCCTAAGAAATATAAACGGTAAAATTATTTGTAAATAAAATTTGTAGGACACCCATATATGTTACATATAGTGTGTACACATTACATATATATGTATATTTACATGAATAAAACATGAATTTATAGAAACCTAAGTGTAAGATACTAAATAAAATATTTATCTAGGGAATTCAGTAGTGGTGCCAGTAACATGTTATGAATAAGTTGGCTCTCTCTACTTAGGGATTGTTGTAGGATTTAACATTCAAAAAATCCTACAGAGGATCTTGCAGGATTAGATGAAAGGTCATCCTCATACTGTAGGGTCAGAGAATGCCAATGGGAAACCCAACACTTTTATGTCCCTCTCTTACTGTTTACTCACTTCTGTCCAAGACATTTTCAAAATCCCTCTACTGAAAAAATGTAGGAGAAAAGAATGCATTTCATAATTTCGTCTGGCAATCATTTGACTAAGGGAGAACATGTTTTAGAACAACCTGTAGTAGAGTCCTGACAGGTCATCTAACTGGAAGGAGGGAGCTGAGCAGATCCAAGTATAAGTAGAGTATTTAGCACAACTTTCTATGTTGGGTACTTTGCAGAACTGTGGAATCCCTTAGTCTCTTGCTATGAGTAGGACACTGTGATATAGGAATAGAGTTGACATTACTAGGATTTAGAACAATCCTGTCTCACTTGGCTGGCAAAGAGGATAACTGAGGTTACTGAGTTGGTAGAGAATCAGCATTAAATAGTTTTCTTCCTCTTTCTATGACCATCTGCAAAGATACTGCAGCAGTCTCAATAAAGTTCAATATCCACTAATATTAGAACAAAATCAACAACAGCAACAACAAAACACCCTTAGCCAACTAGCAGGCAAGGAAATTCTTTACTTGATAGAAAGTATCTATCAGAAATCTATACTAAAAAATAAGAAAAGAAAAATTAAGAGTATGCATTATAGACCCCCACCTTGGACAGACGTTGGTCACTGAGCCTGCCCGACTGTCCCACCACAGAGGGACACTGGACACCACGCCTGCACCCTGTGATGACTCAGTGCACCCTCACTGGGGCTCCCCAGCTTCTTTGGAGGTTGGTGTAGGCATTTTGAATTATTCCTGAGGGCATGGCTACCATCATTGGAAGGGCAACTCCCTTCCCTGAGACCTACAGGAGACTGGAGGCCCTTTGACAGTTACCTCTATTAACTCACTTACATCCAGCACACTTCCCCATCCTCTTCTTTCACCACTAGAAATACTGCAAATAGTAATTGAACTCATTCTGTTTATTACAATAATGTTAAAGTCTTTATAAAGACTATCTGGTTCAGAGCTACATTTTCTCTATATTCAGTGCTACTAATATTGATCTACCCTTTAAAGGAGAGGTACTGGAAAACTGCATTCATAATAAACCTGCAGGTGGAAAATTTCAGTACCTCTGATCTTCACTGCTAGAGAGGAATAATACAGAAACAATACGAAAAAACAGGGGAAGAAGTGTCCCTAACAAACCCAGATGCTATTTTCATAGAATCCAATGACAGCATGGCAGTAGAAATGACAGAAAAAGAGTTCAGAATCTGCAAAATTTAAATGATCTGTGAAGCAAAACACAAGATAAGAGAGCAAATGCAGGCAATGCATGACCATTCCAGTAAACAGTTAAAAGAGCAAATGCAGGAAGCAAAAGAACACTTCAATAAAGAGATATTCTAAAAAAACAAACAAACAACAACAACAACAAAAAAACCAAACAGAAATACTTGAAATGAAAGAAGCAATAAACCAAATTAAAAACTCAAAAGAAAGCATCACCAACAGAATAGATCTCATGGAAGACAGAATCTCAGACAATGAAGACAAAATATTTAATCTTGAAAATAAAGTTGAACAAACTGACAAGATGTTAAGAAGTCATGAATGGAACCTCCAAAAATTATGGGATATCATGAGAAGACCAAATTTAAGAATAATTTGGATTGAGGAAGGAACCAAAGGAATGAACAACCTGTTCAATGAAATACTATGATAACATTTCCTGAACCTGAAAGATGAAATACAAAATCAAATACAAGAGGCTTATAGAACATCAGGTGCACAAAATTACAACACATGCACACCAAGTCACACTATAATGAAAATACCTCACATACAAGATGAAGATAGGATTTTAAAGGCTGTGAGAGAAAAGTATCAGATTACATATAAGGGGAAACCAATACAGATATCAGCAGATTTCTCAGCCCAGACCCTAAAAGCAAGAAGGGCCTGGAACAATATATTTCAAGCTCGCAAAGAACATGAATGCCAACCAAGAATCCTATACCCAGCAAAACTAACCTTCAGATTTGATGATGAATAGAATCTTTCCATGATAAACAGAAGTTAAAAGAGTTTACAAATAGAAAGCCTGCACTACAGAACATTCTCAACAAAATATTTTGTGAGGAGGAAGTGAAAAACAACAATATAAAGCAGCAAAGTGAGGAAGTACCCTAAAGGAAAAGTCAACCAAAGGAGAAACCAAGTCAGGATAAAACCAAAAATAAGCCAAAATGACCAGGAATACAAATCATATCACGATAATAACCATGAATGTTAATGACCTAAACTCAATAATCAAAAGACTTACACTGGCAGTTTGGATTAAAAAGAAAGACCCAACAATATGCTGCCTTCGAGAGACTCATCATCTCATAGAAAAAGACATCGACTGACTAAAGATGAAAGAATGGGAAAAACATACCATGCACATGGACTCAGTAAAAAAGCAGAGCTCTCCATCCTCATATCAGATGAAGTGGATGTCAAACCTAAGTTAGTCAGAAGGGATAAAGGAGGACATTTCATGCTGCTTAAGGGAAGCATAAACAGCAAGACATAATGATTTTAAATATGTATGCCCCAAACAATGGAACATCTATGTACATCAAACAAACCCTTCTCAATTTTAAGAATCAAATAGATCAAAACACAATAATAGTGGGGGACTTTAACACACCACTTTCATCACTAGATAGATCCTCAAAACAAAAACTGAACAAAGAAACTATAGAACTAAATAATACAATCAACGATATAGACTTAATGGACTTTTACAGAGTATTTCATACATCATTGAGCAAATATATTTTCTTCTCAGTAGCTCATGGATCCTTTTCCAAAAGAGATCATATGCTATGCCACAAAGAAGCCACTAGTAAATACAAAAGAATAGAGATACTGCCTTGTATCCCATCAGACCATAAAGGAATGCAATTATAAATCAACAATAAAATAACAAACAAAAACTACTCATACACTTGGAGTCTAAATAATATGCTATTGAATGATGTGGTGATAACAGAAAACATTAGGGAAGAAATAACAAAATTCTTAGAGGAAAATGAGAACAATGACACAACATATCAAAATCTCTGGGACACTCTGAAAGCAGTACTAAGAGAAAAGTTCATTGCATTGAGCTTATACATTAAAAAAATAAAGTCTCCACACTGCTTTCCAGAGTGACTGCACTAATTTGCAGCCCCACCAGCAATGTATGAGTGTACCTTTCTCCCCACATCCTCGCCAACACCTGTTGTTGCTTGTATTCTTGATAATCGCCATTCTAATTGGGGTGAGATAGAATCTTAGGGTGGTTTTGATTTGCATTTCTCTTATTACTAGAGATGTAGAACATTTTCCCATATGTTTGTTGATTGCTTGTAGATCTTCTTCTGTGAAGTGTCTATTCATTTCCCTAGCCCATTTGTCGATTAGATTATTTGCATTCTTGGTGTGGAGTTTTTTGAGTTCTTTATAGATTCTGGAGATTAGTGCTCTATCTGAAGTATGATTGGCAAAGATTTTCTCCCACTCTGTAGGCTCTTTCTTCACATTGCTGATAGTTTCCTTTGCTGAGAGAAAGCTTTTTAGTTTGAATCTATCCCAGTTATTGATTCTTGCTTTTATTTCTTGTGCTATGGGAGTCCTGTTGAGGAAGTCTGGTCCTAAGCCGACATGTTGAAGCTCTGGACCTACTTCTTCTTCTATAAGATGCAAGGTCTCTGGTCTGATTCTGAGGTCCTTAATCCATTTTGAGTTTAGTTTCGTGCATGGTGAGAGACATGGGTTTAGTTTCATTCTGTTGCATATGGATTTCCAATTCTCCCAGCACCATTTTTTGAAGAGGCTATCTTTTCTCCATTGCATATTTTTGGCCCCTTTGTCTAGTGTGAGAAAATTGTATTTATTCAGGTTTGTGTCTGTGTCCTCTATTCTGTACCATTGATCCACCTTTATATTTTGGTACCAATACCATGCCATTTTTGTTACTATTGCTTTGTAGTATAGTTGAAGATCTGGTATTGCGATACCCCCTGCTTCACTCTTTCTGCCAAGGATTGCTTTAGCTATTCTGGGTTTTTTATTCTTCCAGATGAATTTCATAATTGCTTGCTCTATTTCTGTAAGGTACATCATTGGGATTTTAATTGGAATTGCATTGAATCTGTATAGTACTTTTGGTAGTATGGCCATTTTGACAATATTAATTCTTCCTATCCAAGAACATGGGAGATCTTTCCATCTTCTAAGGTTTTCTTAAATTTCTTTCTTTAGTGTTTTGTAGTTCTCATTGTAGAGGTCTTTCACCTCTTTTGTGAGATTGATTTCCAAGTATTTTATTTTTTTCGATGCTATTGTGAATAGAGTAGATTTCCTAATTTCTCTTTCTGAAGATTCATCACTTATGTATAAAAATGCATTAGATTTATGTGCATTGATCTTATATCCCACTACTTTACTGAATTCACTTATGAGTTCTAAAAGTTTTCTGGTGGAATTTCCTGGTTCCTCTAAGAATATAATCATATCATCAGCAAATAGGGAGAGTTTGAGTTCTTCTTTTCCTATTCGTATCCGTTTAATTTCTTTGGTCTGTCTAATTGCTCTGGCTAGAGTTTCAAGGACAATATTGAATAGAAGTGGTGAAAGAGGGCATCCCTGCGTTGGTCCAGTTTTTAGGGGGAATGCTTTCAGTTTTTCACCATTTAGAATGATATTGGACATGGGCTTAGCATAGATGGCCTTTACAATGTTAAGGAATGTTCCCACTATCCCTATTTTTTCTAGTGTTTTGAGCATGAAGGGATGCTGTATTTTATCAAATGCTTTTTCTGCATCTATCGAAATAATCATGTGATTCTTGACTTTAAGTCTATTGATATGGTGAATTACATTTATTGATTTCCTGATGTTGAACCAACCTTGCATCCCTGGGATGAAACCCACTTGATCATGGTGCACTATCTTTTTAATATGTTTTTGTATGCGATTTGCTAAAATTTTGTTGAGAATTTTTGCGTCGATGTTCATTAAGGATATTGGTCTGAAATTTTCTTTCCTTGAAGTGTCTCTGTCTGGTTTAGGTATCAGGGTAATATTGGCTTCATAGAATGAGTTTGGGAGGGTTTCCTTCTCTTCTATTTTATGGAATACTTTGAGAAGTATTGGGATGAGCTCTTCTTTAAAGGTTTTGTAGAACTCGGCTGAGAACCGATCTAGTCCTGGAATTTTCTTTGTTGGTAGGCTTTTGATGACTTCTTCTATTTCATTACTTGAAATTGGTCTATTTAAATTGTGTATGTCCTCCTCGTTCACTTTAGGCAATTCATATGTCTCTAGAAACCTGTTGATGTCTTTGAAATTTTCTATTTTGTTGGAGTACAGATTTTCAAAATAGCTTCTAATTATGTTTTGTATTTCAATCGTGTCTGTTGTGATATTTCCTTGTTCATTCCAAATTTTAGTGATTTGGGTTTTCTCTCATCTTCTCTTGTTAGTGTGGCTAAGGGTTTATCAATTTTGTTTATTTTTTCAAAGAACCAACTATTTATTTTGTCAATTTCTTGTATTGTTTCTTTTGTTTCAATTTCGTTGATTTCAGCTCTGAGTTTAACTATTTCCTGTCTTCTACTACTTTTGGTGTTGGTCTGTTCTTCTTTTTCTAGGGCTTTGAGCTGCAGTGTTAGGTCGTTTATTTGTTGAGTCTTACTTCTTTTATTAAATGCGCTCCATGAAATAAATTTTCCTCTAAGTACTGCTTTCATAGTGTCCCAGAGATTTTGGTATGATGTTTCTTTGTTCTCATTTACCTCTAAGAATTTTTTAATTTCCTTCCTAATATCTTCTGTTATCCATTCATCATATAATAGCATATTGTTTAATCTCCAGGTGTTGGAGTAGTTTCTGTTTTTTTACTCTTTCATTTATTTCTAACTTCAATCCATTATGATCTGATGGAATACAAGGTAGTGTCTCTATCTTCTTGTATTTGCTAACATTAGCTTTGTGGCATAATATATGGTCTATTTTAGAGAAGGATCCATGTGCTGCTGAGAAGAAAGTGTATTCGCTCTTGGTTGGATGGTATATTCTATAAATGTCTGTTAAGTCTAAAGTATTGATTGTGTTATTGAGATCTATGGTTTCTTTGTTCAATTTTTGTTTGGAAGATCTGTTCAGCGGTGAGAGAGGCATGTTAAAATCACCTAGTATTATTGTGTTATGGTCTATTTGGTTTCTAAAATTGAGAAGGATTTGTTTGACATACATGGATGAGTTTGGGGCATAGATGTTTATGATTGTTATATCTTGCTGATTTATGCGTCCCTTAAGCAGTGTGAAATATCCTTCTTTATCCCTTCTGACTAACTTTGGCTTGAAGTCCACATTATGTGAAATGAGGATGGATACTCCAGCTTTTTTGCTGAGTCCATGTGCATGGTATGGTTTTCCCCATCCTTTCACCTTTATTCTATGGGTATCTCTTTCTATGAGGTGAGTCTCTTGCAGGCAACATATTGTTGGATCTTTCTTTTTAATCCAATCTGCCAGTCTATGTCTTTTGATTGATGAATTCAAGCCATTAACATTCAAGGTTATTATTGAGATATGATTTGTATTCCTGGTCATTTGGTTCATTTTTTATATTTTATTTATTTATTTATTTTTTTGACACAACTTGGTTCCTCCTTTATTTGACAGTTCCTTTAGGATAATTTCTCCCTTTGCTGATTTGCTTCTTTGTTTTTTATCTCTTCCTCATGAAATATTTTGCTGAGAATGTTCTGTAATGCTGGCTTTCTTTTTGTAAATTCTTTTAGGTTTTGTTTATCATGGAATGATTTTATTTCATCGTCAAATTTGAAGGTAAGTTTTGCTGGGTATAAGATTCTTGGTTGGCATCCATTTTCTTTCAGAGCTTGAAGAATGTTGTTCCAGGCCCTTCTAGCTTTTAGGGTCTCGATTGAAAAATCTGCTGATATCCGTATTAGTTTCCCCCTGTTTGTAATCTGGTTCTTTTCTCTCACAGCCTTTAAAATTCTGTCTTTATTTTGTATGTTAGGTATTTTCATTATAATGTGCCTTGGTGTGGGTCTGTTGTAATTTTGTATATTTGGAGTCCTATAAGCCTCTTGAACTTGATTTTCCATTTCATTCTTCATATTTGGGAAATTTTCTGATATTATTTCATTGAATAGATTGTTCATTCCTTTGGTTTGTTTCTCTAAGCCTTCCTCAATCCCAATAATTCTCAAATTTGGCCTTTTCATGATATTCCATAGTTCTTGGAGATTCTGTTCATGATTTCTTGCCATCTTCTCTGTTTGTTCAACTTTGTTTCCAAGGTTAAGTATTTTGTCTTCAATATCTTAGGTTCTGTCTTCCAGGTGTTCTATCCTATTGGGTGTTCTTTCCATGGAGTTCTTAATTTGGTTTATTGTTTCCTTCATTTCAAGGATTTGTGTTTGGTTTTTTTCAATATCTCTAACTCTTTATTGAAATGATCTTTTGCTTCCTGTATTTGCTCTTTTAACTGTCGATTGATGTGATCATTCAATTCCTGCATTTGCTCTCTCATCTCATTGTTTGCTTCTCTGATCATTTTAATTATGTACATTCTGAACTCCCTTTCTGTCATTTCTTCTGCCATGCTGTCGTTGGAGTTTATTGATGAAACATCTAGATTTGTTTGGGGCATTTTCTTCCCTTGTTTTCTCATATTGTTCAGGAATCAGTGGATCATTAAGATATTGCAGATTTCCTCTATTGACTTATAATGTCCCTGAAGATTGCTAGTATATCCCGTCTTATCCTTCAGTAGCCTGCAGTCTTGGAGGAAGTTGATAATGCGGTGCTCCACAAGGAAACTGCCTCTCTAGGGTTGGTGACCCTCAGGTGGGGTATATTCCCTGCTAGTGGGCAGAGGTGCCTCCACTTGTTGACCAATGGTCATCCAAAGGGGAACTAGGCTGTGGGCTGAAGCAAAGCCTGTTTTTGCCTGTGTCCCTGGTTTTACTGTCCTTGTGGGAAAACCTCACCCGGCAGGGAAGAGTCACCTGGTGGGGAGGTCTCGCTGGTCAGTTCCCCTCCTAGAGGTTCCCCTCAATCTACAACTACCGCCTGGGCTGGGCTGCCTTCCTCTGCAACATTCCCAGGGGCCCGGACCTACCTCCTGGGCCTGGGAACCTCACCCTTCGCAGATGAGTCTCCTTAGGCTGCCTCTCCTCAGAGAATCTGCCCGCAGTCCTGGAACCTTCGCTCCGCCCCTAAGCGTATCTCTGTGCGGCTCTTCCACCAAGAAGCCGCCTAGGTCCTGCAACCCTGCTCTGCACCTAATCGCCTGGCTATGCGGCCCCTCCTCTGAGCCGCCACCTGGAGCCCCATACAATAACTCCGAGTCCCAGAGACCCGCTATACACCTCTTCCTCCGGACAGCCGCCCGGTGTTCCGACGCAGTCACTAGGAGTACAAGCAACTCACTTCACATCTCCTCCTCCCGCCAACCGCCCGTAGCCGTAGGTAGTCACTCAGAGTCCAAGTGACCCACCCTGTTCCTCCTCTTCCTCGGAGTAGCCCCCAGGTGTTCAGGAGCGGTCGCTCAGAGACCAAGCAACCCACCATGCTCCTCCTCCAGGCAGGCCACCGGTGTTCAGGAGCGGTCGCTTTGAGTCCAAACAACTCACCACTGGCCTCCTCCTCTGAGCAGCCACCCAGAGCTCTGATGCAGTCACTCCTAGACCAAGCAACCCGCCACTTTCCTCCTCTTCCTCCGTGCAACCCCCCAGTATTCAGAAGCGGTCGTTCTGAGTCTAAACAGCTCGCCATGCAGCTCCTCCTCTGGCAACCGCCTGTAGCTCTGATGCAATCACTCCGAGACCAAGCGATCTGCCACGCTCCTCCTCTTCCTCCAGGCAGCACCCCGGTGTTCAGAAGCGGTTGCTCTGAGTCCAAACAGCTTGCCACACAGTTCTTCCTCAGGCAGCCGCCCAGAGCCCCAGTGGTTGCTCCAAGTCCAAGCACTGTGCTGAGCAGCCTCCTCTACGATGCTCCCAGTTGTCTGAGTTCACTGCTCCAGCGGGGGGAGGGGTGGCTCATTAGGCAAGTCTACTTCACAAAGTTCCCTGCGTTCCGGGGCTACCACCCCATCCGGGATGCCTCCCCAATGGGAGAGACTCACCTGGCGGCTTTGAGTTGGTCCCAAGTCTCTCACTATCTCCTCTTTTGAATCCTGTGCCCTGGAGCAACATGAAATGCAGCCACCCTCTAGTCCGCCATCTTGAAACCCCCCACAATGGAATATTTTTCAGCCAAAAAGAATAATAATATTACAGCATTTGCAAAAAAAAAAAATGGATGGAATTGGAGAATATCATGCTAAGTGAAATAAGCCATGCCCCAAAAAACCAAAGACCGAATGTTTTCCCTGATAAGTGGAGAATGATATATAATGGGGGTTGGGGGGTGGAGAGTGAGAGAATAATGGAGTAACTTCAGTTAGAAGGAAATGAGATGGAGGGGGCTATGAAAGATGGTGAAATGAGACAGACAACATTACCCTATGTACATGTATGGTTACACAAATGGTATGAATCTACATCGTGTACAACCATAGAAATGAAATGATGTACCCCATTTGTGTCAAATGAATCAAAATGCAGTCTGTAAAAAATTTAAAAATAAATAAATAATTAAAAATGTATGCATCATATTGCCAGAAATAAAATTGTCTTCAAACACTGGTTATAAAATATAAATTGAAAGGAAAAATAAGGATGTAGTGAAAAGTCCAATAAAAGATGTAATAACAAAACTATCTGAAAATACAAATTTATTGTTAAAGATCATTGTCAGTTGCTAGTACTTTGATTTATATTTTTCTTCTTTTTCGTTTCCTAAAACTGATATTGTTTTATTTTCTTTTTCTGTACCAATTTCATGAGTAAAATATACCTAGTATAATCAATAAATGGTGTAGTCATTCATTCTTCTCAGAGGTGATGATGGATAGAGTCTTGACTTTATATTTAATATTATGAAATAAGCAAGGACAGTGATTTGGGAGATGTAATATTGATAACTAGGTATTTATAAGATGAAGTACAATTAATAGGTAAGTTAATAAAATGAATTCTTGGATATTCAAATATTCCCAAAGCAAAATGACCAAGTAAACTTATGAATACATTTACTTTAAAATATTCTCTGACAATTCAAGGATTAAAAATAAAAATAAAAATTGAAGAGGATCAAGTGTTAAAGGATCAAGAATAGACCATGAAATGACAAACAAAAAAGTCTTAATGTATGCAATGAACACCTGCTGTATTTCCAAACTACTCCACTATAGATATGACTAGATATTTACTGGTTTCCTGTGATTGGTTGAAACTGAGTGTGTTTTATTTTCCTCTTTGCATATTTTACTAATAAAATTGTTTATTTAAAAGTTTTTAAAATACAAATTTGAGCTTACACACATGAAAAGTAATACCATGTTCTTAGATGAGATAACAATCTAAATAACTGTGATTTTAATAAAATGCCAATAAAACTATAAATCTTTTGTTCTCTTTTGTTTCCCTCTCTTTTTTCTTCTCTTCCTACATCTTTCCTTCTTTCTTTTCTTTTCTCTTTGTAGAACTTGGCTTATGAATTTATGCTAGAAATCATGTAAAATGAGCAAAGACCAAAAATAGCGAAGGTGATTTTAAAGCAATGCACATTTTAAAGCTTAAGACCTAAAAATACATAGTACAGACACAGATTTAGCCCAATGAAAGAAGGAAAAATCAAGAGTCCAGAAATAAATTCAGAAATAAGAGGCAGCATCACAAATCAGTGCTGGCAGATGAACATTTAACAAGTGCAATAGTTGATTATCAAAGATGAAGAAGATAAAAGTTGATGTCTACAAACTAAGCAGGAGGCCATTAGCCTCCTATATAATAAATTGCAACTAACATTGTACATAAAAAAGTCAAAATCTAACACAGCATATTTTTTTATAACAAATAGCTGAGTTTTTCCAGTTCACAGGCAGCCAACTTACCACACCATGCCCAAATAAGGCACATGCCTACATGTGACCAATCAAGTGATTTCGTTGCTCCCTGGATTGGCCTATAAAAGCTCATTTTTCAAATTATTGAGGAAGTTCTCTGACTCTCTTCTGGTTGTGAATGCTACTGATTCACGAATTGTGCTTTGCTCAAGTAAGCTCTGTTATATTTAATTTATATATATCATATATAAGGCTGGGATTGTATCTCCATGGTGGAGAACTTATCCTGCATGCACAAGGCCCTGGCAAGGTCCTGAACTTGATCCTCCTACTGCAAATAAACAAACTATAACAACAATAAAATCATGTTATTTTCAAAATTTCACTTTTGAAAGATACAAAATGTGAAAAAAAAATTTAGAAGTACTAGAAGAAAATATAAGTGAAAATTTTTGTTAACCATGGTAAGGAAAGACATCTTGAAAAAAAAACAAAGATTAAACAACTTGAACATATTAAAGTTAAAAACTTCTGTATAATAAAATATGATATATTTGAATTAAAATATAATCCCATGAGTAAGAATATTTTCAATTTATATATATATAAAATATTAACATGCAGATTAAACATATAGGATTTATGTAATAAAGTATTAATATCCCTGTAAGAAAGACAAAATCCCCAATAGGTAAAGGGTAAATGGATTTGAACAAATGAATTACAAAAGAAAAAAGTCAAGTACAGTCACAGGGGAGGTATTCTTTAGCTTGATACTGAATTGATTGATGATGGGGGCAGGAAGAAGAGAAAATAAGGGTGATGGTCTAGTGATGTTCAAGAAACAGGCTTTATTATATAGGTTAGTTACGGGATAAAATGTAAAGAGCAGAACTGATTAAAAGTAAGCAGATAAATAGTGTAAATGAGCAAATGTAATGAGAATAAAGTAATGAAATGTTGACTGTGTTTGACCTGAAGTGGGAGAATGGACTCATTGCTACCCATCACTGAGGTTTGATAAATCATGATGTCTGAGCCCAGAGTCTGTCTGTGAAGGTGGTAAGTGGTGGGGAGTGACAATCATTTGACTAGAGAAGGTCAAGGGCTATGGATGTGTCAAATGAACATTGAAATTTCTAGAACAACAGATTTGGCATAAAGTGGTGCTTAATAATTCTGAGAAAAGTGATGCAGGAGGCATCACAATACCATGTCTCAAATTATACTACAGAGCTATAATAGCAAAACCATCATAGTGCTATCATCAAAATGAACATGAAGAACAATGGAATAGAACAGAAGACAGAAGGACATGCCTCAATACTTTGGCCAACAATATATTGGAGAAAAGACAGCCTTTTAAATAAATGATGCTAGGAAAACTGAATATCCATATATAGAAGAATGAATTTAGATCCCTATTTTTATCCTTGTACAAAAGTCAAGTCAAAATGGATCAAAGACTTAGGAATTAGACCAGAAAACTTGCAATTGCTAGAAGAAAACATAGGGTTAACACTCCAAACATAGGTGCAGGCACTGACTTCCTTGACAAGATTCCTAAAGCTCAATAAATAAAACCAAGAATCAATAAGTGGGATGGTATCAAGTTAAAAGCTTCTACACAGCAAAGAAAATGTTTAAGAGAATGAAGAGAAAGTCTACAGAATGAGAGAAAATCTTTGCCAGCCACTTCTCTGACAGGGGACTAATATCCAGAATATATAAAGAACATCAAAAACCTAATGCCAGAAAACCAAATAATCCAATCAACAAATAGGCAAAAGATCTAACCAGAAATTTCTCAAAAGAAGAAACTCAAATGACTAATAAATATACTAAAAATGTTAAGCATCTCTAGCAATCTGTGAAATGCAAATTAAAATTACATTAATATTTCATCTCACTTTAGTCAGAATGGCAATTATCAAGAACATGAATAATAATAAATGCTGGTGAGGATATGGGCGGGGAGGAAAGGTACATTCTTAAAGTGCAGGTAGGACAGCAAATTAGTACAACCACTCTGGAAAGCAGTGTGGAGGTTCCTTAAAAACCTAGGAATGGAACCATCATATCACCCAGCTATCCCACTCCTCAGTATATACCTAAAAGATCTGAAATCAACATATTAAACCAATACAATCACATCAATGTTTATAGCAACGAAATTCACAATAGCCAAATTATGTAGTCAACCCAGATGCCAATCAATGAATGAATGGATCAAGAGAATGTGGCATATGCACACAATGGAGTTTTACTTACCCATAAAAAAAGAATGAAATAATGGCATTTGCTGGTAAATGTGTAGAGATGGAGAAAAATCATGCTAAGTAAAATAACCAGGGTCATAAAATCAATGGTCAAAAATGGAACAGAACAGAAGACACAGAGTTAAATCCACATATATACAGTTATCTCATAGCAGACAAAGAAGCCATAAACATACATTGGAGGAAAGATAGCCTCTTCAACAAATGGTGCTGAGAAAACTGGAAGTATAGATGTAGCAGAATGAAATTAAACCCTTATCTCTCACCCTGCACAAAATTCAACTTAAAGTGGATAAAGGACTGAGGAATTAGAACAGAAACCCTGCACTTACTAGAAGAAAAGTTAGGCCCAACTTTCCATTATGTCACCTTAGGAATGACTTCTTCAACAAGACTCCTACAGTGCAAGAATTTGGGGGAACTGTTTCCGCCATGCTGCTTGACAAGGTCAGAGCACGGGGAAGGGCTTGGCAAGGCCACCATTCCAGGAAATGGCTGCTGTCATCTCTCCTAGGAATTGAGTGTTTTCTTGTAATTATTATACTTATAACTATGTAACCGCAAGTCATATTCCCGGGATTGTTGTGATAAGAATTTAACCTCAATGAGTCTGCAGAACTTGAGGGAGGATGAGGAATGCTTTAAAAAATATTCTATATCACACATAATAAGTCTAAAGGTACAGAGTTTGAGAATTTCTTCCAAAAACTACAGTTACAGAAATTGCTTGCTCCTATGCTGATCACACCTACCCCATTTAATGCTTTACCAGTAATATAGCCTGACAAACAGAATAGGAAACTTGTTGTCCCCACAGTGCAAGGACCGCCCTACTTAGCTTACAAGATTGGGAGACGTGTGTGGTATCCACCTAGAAAGAAACAAGTAAAAAGTATAAGGACCCACCTCCCACAGATCCACCCCTTCTCCATACAGGACTGTACAATGAAAATGGTGAATGGATAATTAATATTAATGGTAAATGGACAAATGTCCAATATTTGTCCTTCCTTCAAAGGCTTGGACATCAAGGGCCACCCTGGAAATGTAGGACTAAAGAACAAAGAAACAGCATATGCAAACAACAAGGAAAATATTATCTCAAGATCAAATGCCCTCATTGCTTGTTAACTGGTTATGAGTAGTTTATGCTGGCTTAGGTTTCACATATGTATTACAGTAGGTAGAGGATAAATCGATAACATAAAGAATATTAAGATAAAAATTAAGCACTCACACTGATTGTTTGGCAGTAAATAATCTAACTTAGTTTTAACTGAGCTTGTTTAGGTAATAGAGTAGACCTTAAAGGTTAAATCAAAAATTTAATAATATGAGCTAAAGATTAGTGCATGTTTTGCTTAACAGTTTAGTAAAATCAACTTAAAACAAAATAGAGTCATTATGCTTACAATAGGTCTGACATCAAAGGTAAACAAAGACCAGAAGATGAAAAGAGGACAATACCTTTCACTGTAATATGCTTATGTAATTTTAAGTAAATATAAAAAGTTGACCTTAATGTATCCGCTATGTGTTAGACACCTGCTGGAAAGCGTGGTTAATGAAAATCTTGTGGTAATTTCTCTATAACTTTGTTTAATCCTGATTTACTTAATACTGTAAAAGAAGGGCTAAAATAAATCTGAGCATCACTTGCTTCAAGTTGCTCTAGGGGTTCGTGCTGTTCCTTTGTGCCAACTCCACCCCTCCTTCGGGGAACCCATGAGTCGCTGGGGCTGGCTCTCGGCAAAGAAGTAATAAAAAAATCAATAAATGGGATGGTATCAAACTAAAAACTTCTTCTCAGCAAAGGAAACATCAAGAAGGTGAAGAGAGAGTCTACAGAATGGAAGAAAATCTTTGCCACCTGCACCTCAGATAGAGCATTGATCTCCAGGATACTCGAAGAACTCAAAAAACTTAAAACCAAAAATACAAATAACCCAATCAATGTATGGGCTAAGGAACTGAACAGGCACTTCACAAAAGAAGAAATACAAATGGTCAACTAATATATGAAAAAATGTTCAACTTCTCTAGCAACTAGAGAGATGCAAAATAAAACTACACTCAGATACTAACTCTCTGCAGTTCAAATGTCAATTATCAAGAATACAAGCAACAATAAATGTTGGTGAGGATGTGGGGAAAAGGTACATGAATACATTACTGATGGGATTGAAAATTGGTGCAAACACTCTGGAAAGCATTATGGAGATTCATCAGAAAACTTGGAATGAAATTGCCATTTGACGCAGTTATCCCACACCTCAGTCTATATCAAAGGACTTAAAATTAGCATACTACAGTGACACAGTCACACCAATGTTTATAGCAACTCAATTCACAATAGCTAAACTAGGGAACCAACCTAGGTGTTCTTCAACAGATGAATGGACAAAGAAATTGTGGTGTATATACATAATGGAATATTACTTAGCCATAAAAGAGTGACTTTATGACTTTGTCAGTAAATGGATGGAAATGGAGACTATCATGCTAAATGTAATAAGCCAATGTCCCAAACCAAAGGCCAAATGTTTTCTGATATGTGGATGCTAGCACACAATAAGGGAGCATGGAGGAAAAAATAGAAGTTCATTGGATTAGACAAAGGGGAATGAAGGGAAGGGAGAGGGGATGAGAATAGAAAGACAGGAGAATGAATTGGACATAACTTTCCTATGTTCATATATGAATACACCATTGGTGAAACTCCACATCATGTTCCAACCACAAGAATGGGATTCTAATTAAGATGTTATATTCCATGTATGTATAATATGTCAATATACACTCTACAGTCATGTGTATCTAAAAAGAACAAATAAAAATAAGTAAAATCAAAGATTGAATGTTTTCTTTCATATGTGGAAGCTAGAACAAATAAGGGAAAGAAGGTGGGGGAAGAGATTTGATATCATAAAGATAGGGAGGATCAGCAGAGTAGAATGAGAATGAGAGGAAGCAAGAATTCTAAGAAGAGAAAGGGGAAGAAATATGGAATTTAATTAACAAAATCATGTTTTGTTCATATGTAAAGATACCAAAGGGAATTTCACTTTTACTTATATGTAGAAAAAATGTTTGATAGAGAAATGCAGGAGAATATGAGGAGGGAAGTGGGGAGGGAAAAGGGGTGAGGGGGTTTCAAATCAAATTTCTTGCATGTATAATTTGTATCAAAATGAACCCAATTACTATGGATAATTATGATGTTTTAATAAAAATGTAAAAATAAATAAAGAAGGAAACATGTAAAAGAGTGTTGCTTAAAAATTCACCATCTTGTTGATCTCAAACAGTTCAATTTCCATTTTTAAACTAATAATGGAAAAATAAGAACATAAAATCTTTGTCATTTACAGGTCAAACTTAACAAGTAAATATTTCCTCTTGTATTGACCTATAAGTTGATGTAAGTATTAAACTGAGTTGACGCTAATAACAATGACACTAATAATTATAGCAATTGGTTGTTTAATGACAGGGATATGGCTTAGAATGGCAGCATTGGGTGAATTTGATGTACAAATATCACTGACACAAGGACAGTGGTCCTCACAGAGTCCTACATCCAGGTTCTTGGCAACTTGAGCAAAGAACTGAGCGAGTTGGAAGAGGCTAGCAAGCAAGGCACAGGCGTATTGAAAGAGAAAGGAACAACCTGGGAGAGCAGATTGGACTGAACTGAGAAGGAGCTCAGGGCCGCACATACATAGTAGAGCTTGCTTCTAATGAGCTGTGCTAGTTCTCCCCACTTCATCCCTGGATGGGCTCGAGTTGATTGATAACCTTGACTGACAGCCAGATCATGTCTAATTTCTTTTCTACTATCCGTACATAAATGGGCCTCTGCACCCTCCTCCCTGGAAAATGCACAAAGCAGGAGCAAGACACAATACTAATGATATGTAAAACAGTCACAGCTTAACTTTAGGTTAGTCCCTTGGGCTATTGCTCATGCCCAAGAGTGGGGGCTTTCCCTTCATGGGGAATTCTTGAGTTCCCCTAGCTTTCTCACTTTAACTGCAAGTTTGGCCTGGTTTCCCCTCATAGGAAGGTTCTTCAGATGGAGTATTGTGAGGGTCCTGGGGGCACTCCAAAGCAGTGGTCCCTTTCTCAGTCCCTATTTCCTACTTAATAGAAGTATCATAGAGCATACTCACATGAACTAAGATGGCTGTGATGTTACAAAGTAATACAATCCTATGGAATCACTGTGGCATATGAAGTCCATTGTTGACTAAAATGGTCTTATATGATGCATGACTGTATTCTGTTTTCCTTGAGAATGGAAAACATGTACATGTATCAGTCTCTTCATTTAGAGGAGCTAGAATATTGAGAGTCATTCTGCAGCTTTCACCTTAAAAGATTGGTGAGTCTTTGTATGCTTTTCCATTAGCCTCTATAAATGCTTGCTTGGCTATTAGTTGATGTTCCACCATTTAAAAAATTCTGTTTCTTCTGAAGAAAACTACCTCCAGGAGAAGCATTATTTTTCTTCTCTTTTCATATATCCTGCTTGCAGTATGATTAAATGGTTACCCAAGTTTTGGTTTCCTTCTGTACTCTTTGCATGCTTGTTCTTAACTACTGAGACTTAAAATCAATTCTAAATCATTCTCTGTGGCCCTATGAGCTCACGCAGGTTCGATGCTGAGTATGTAGAAGCTGTAATAATTGATGGAGCTTCTAGTTCTTCTTTAAGGTATACAGCCTGCCTTCCTCCCCAGCCATCATGTGTCATCTCATTTAGTTATGTGTGTCCCAATAGCTGACAAGCAATGATATGCTTAGCAGAACTTTAAACAGAGCATGGAAGCTTTTGAAAACACTGTATATCATTGACAGCAGTGGTACTTAAAATTTCTAAGTACCTCTCATAGCAGTGGAATTGAGAGTGCACAACTAAGACCAAGGGTACCTGAGTTCTGAACCTGGTGGCTTCTCACCAGCTCTGCCAATTCACTCAGACTCCCTGCACTTTAGTTTCTTCATCTGTAAAAGGTTCTTAAAGACGTCAAAATAATAGAATTATCTGAATTGTGCTGGTGTTGCATTTCAAGAAGTTAAGGGAAATTGATACAAGTTCAATGCATGCAAAAATATTCAAAACCTGCCAAAAAGAGAAGTGAAAGGCAAATTTTAAATCAATTGGTGCACTAAATGTTACTCATTCAGTTGGTGTTCCCAATTTGCTTGTTCTTTAATTACAGGTGAATGCTTTCAGAGTTGGAGCAGTGCCTCCTGGCAGGCTGAAGCAGTTCATGTTGCATCCTAGAGTTTTAAAAAAGGTGCAGTGTTTTGAAATCCAAAACAATTATCTGTAGGCTGACCACACCATTTTGTGATATATTAAATACAGTCATGTGTCACATAATGTTTTATTCAGTGATACTTTGGTTAGTTCCGAATCACATACATGATGGTGGTTTCATATTTATCTCCTCATGATCTTGTAGCCATTTTAGTTCATGTAAATACTCTTTATGATGTTAGCATGAGGAAGAAATCACCTAAAGTGCATTTCTCAGACTTCCTATCATCAAGACACTCATGACTACATATTAGGAACATTTATTAAGGATACTATTTTATCTTCCTAAATAATTTTAAATGAATTCCATATAGTTCTTGTTATAATTAGGACCTTGAATATCTCCCAAAGGCCCATATGCTATACGTTTGTTGCCAGCCTGTGATATTGTTAGGAGGTGCTAGAATCTTTAGGTGGTAGGGCCCAGTGGAAGGAAGTTAGGTCATTGGGGTGTGCCCTTGAAGAGAATTTTTGGTTACTGACTTCTTCCTCTCTCTTTGCTTTCTGGCTACCATGACGTAAATAGGTCTCTTCTGTCATACACTATCACCATGACTTACTGTTCTACAATAGGTGTAAAGCAACAGGATCAAGGGACCATGGACTAAAACCTCTGAAACTGTAAGCCAAAATAAGCCTTTCATTCTTTTAAGTTGATTTTTCTCAGGTATTTGTTTAAGTTATGGAAGCTAACATAGTTCTTAACTAATAAAAAGCAGAATTTTAATTGTTCCCTACCTAATATAATACAACTAAAATAATATATTACAATAGAATCACATTCACTTCGCTAATAAAATCTAATTATTATTATTATTTTAATCAGCATTCTACAGTGACATAGCCACATCAATGTTTATAGCAGCTCAATTCACAATAGCCAATCTAGGTGACCTTCAACAGATGAATGGAAAATATTACTCAGCTATAAAGAAGAATGAAATTATGGCACTTGTTGGTGAATGGATGGAACTGAAGAATATCATGCTAAGTGAAATAATCCAGTCTCTAAAACCCAAAGATCAAATGTTCTCTCTGATATGTGACTGCTAACCCATAACAAGGGATGGTAGGCAATGGAATTATAGAAGTTCATTGGCTTAGACAAAAGGGAATGAAGGGAAGGAAGGGGGAGGGGAATAGAAAAGAGAGTAGAATGAATTGAACATAAATTTCCTATGCTTGTATATTAATATATGATCAGTGTAACTCCACATCATGTTCAACAACAAGAGTGGGATCAAAATTGTACTGTGTTGTACCCCATGTATGTAAAATATGTCAAAATACAGTCTACTGTCATGTGTATCTAAAAACAACAAATAAAAAAGTTAAAAAAAAAAAGAAAAAGAGAAGAAATGCAATGTTAGCATAATGACAACCAGATGCAGCAATAAAGATAAACTAGTCTGGGGGGAAAAAAAAGGAAATCTTAGCTTTCACCTTTTAAGAAAGTGAAAAAATGATAGGTTTATTATAGACTTTCATGTAGTATTATTACAATACCATTATTTAGGCTGATTTCAATTATCCTCTCTTTCTCAACTAAGAAACAAGTAATGGGGGCAGGGCTGATTTCCAAAAACCTGCATAGATTTCAGGGATCTTATAAATTAGTTAGTCTTAGTTACCTGGTGATAGATTTCCAAACGTGGAATTTCCCAGTGGCTTTCCTTATCAGAAGATTTCAGTGAACACTGAAGAAAGAATAATGTATATTCCTTGGATTTGTGTTTGAGTGACAAACCAGGAAGGAAGAAATATGATAAAATGCCTGCAATTTTCAAACTGCTTGTTATACTTTCCAGAATCTTGCATTTGAGACTGCTTACGTTTTAAGTTTTGAGATATGAAATAATGAAGCCCTAAAAAAAATCATTTCCATGCATAAACTTTTATTTCAATTTAAGAGTGGTTTAGAATGCTAGGATTGGAGCCCAAATGTAGACTGGTTTATAATTGCAATACAAACCACTGCTAGGAGACATTTGCTTTGTATGACATCAAGATGCACCCCTTGCCTCATTCTGTCTAATAATGTATGGTCTAAATCAAAACATAAATCCTATGTTTTATTATAGACACTTGTTGGACCTACTAGATAGTAATTAGGAAAAAATTCAATTTATCTGTAAGCAAAAATTCAACAATAATTAGAACCTGATATAAACACTTTGTATCCCCCCTAGTGTCTTAATGTTGTTCAGCCCTCTAAGGAGTTTGTTCTAGGAATGAATTTTTACCTGATCTTTAATTTCATATATTAATATGCATCCAAACATGAGGATTATAGGGGACATAGAATCTTACCTTCCTTGGGAATTACATTTTAATTGCTCATCTCTAAGAGCCAAACAGAATACTAGCTCAGAGATTTTGAGACTGTGATCTGTAAAACTCTCCCCTCCTCTGCCTTAACTGTATCCACCATTTTGTTCCTCTGCTTTAATTCTGGTTGGCATTTTGGATATCAAGAAGGTGTTTAGGAGAAGGATTTAATGTATAATTGAAAGGATTTAGAGTCATTGTCATACTAATGCATGGTTTCAGGAGCATGACAGAGGAAAATGTCTGGCAGGGATGGCCCAGTGATGCTTTCAATGTTATCCAAGTGCATCTTTCTACTTGCTCATTCACATCAGAGGACTTCAGTTTCTGCCTCCTGGGAATGCTCTTTCTCTTCAATTAAACAATAAAAAGTAAACCTGTTTGTATACTTGGTTACCCTGGGGAGGGAAACATTCCATGTGGGTGAAATGCATCACTATTAATCCAGGCTGAAATGGGGAGATGATCAGGCCCATCCATTCCTAGAGTTTTATATTTTAAGTACTCTATGAATCTTGACTTTAATAATATAATAATGCTCCCAGGGATCACAAACAGTAAGAGTATATCAAAAGCATTTTTCAAAGAATGTGATTAATTTCAAAACTTGTACATTTATTTTTGCCAGCAAATTTTTTGACTCATCTAGTTCTTGGCATTTACATCCAAGATTTTGGCAGATAATGTCATTTTCTATCCAGAGAAGAGATAGTTCTTTTTTCTGGCCATATATAATTTGAAAATCAAAGACTCAATTATTTACCATCCAAAGTGAAGAATCCTTCTCCCTCTTAGGATTTTAATCAAACAAGGGCAACTATAAGTAACCATTGACTTCCATTTGCTTTTGTTGTAACCACACTAAATCTTTAATAAAGCTCTATAAAATTATCATTTACCATTTATATTTTTATTAATTATATTTCTTTGCTATGGCTTCCTTCAAATTTGTCATGGTGGACATTTTTGTGATATGATACCATATTATATTAAAAAATAAAAAGGCTTTAAAATCACGTTTTTAATTTCCTATTTTAAGTTGTTAAATGTAGCAGTGAATTCAATGCAGTTGTTTGGAATTAAGTTTATCTCCAACAATGAAGAGAGTTATTATTTTCTCACAAAGAGTAACCCTCAATGGTATGACCCAAGACTTGTGTGTTAGTTACATGAGTGTTGGATCCCTAACCTCTGTTTAGTTCTTGGTTCTGTCACCATTAGGATGGGACTAGCAGTCTTTGAGACATCCAGAAACAATAAATAAATGTAGAATTAACAATCAATAGAGTGTAACAGTAAATGCATCTTCATACATCTTTTATTCTTTGGAACAAAGAGGACCCAAGCAAACAGAGAGTGATGATAGACACAGTGCAAACATATAATTCTTCCTTGTTGAGAGGAAGTGTCAAAAGGGAAATTGATCCAACGCTATCTGGTTATATGTCCTGTTCTGGACTCTTGGAACATTCCAGTCAGAAACATTGATCTTTAAACCTTTGTGATGGGTGTGTGATGTCTAAGCCACCTGTTTAAAAGTGACATTTAATATCGCAAGTAATTTAGACCAAAATTAATGATTTCAACACATTAAAGTACTTGAGTTTAATTTTCATTTGTTGGATTGTTTTTGTAACCTATTTGAAATGTTAATTCCGTTAGAATGTTTAAGTTGTATTTTTTTTTAGGAAGTGTCATAATGTTTCCAGGAAGTAAATGCATCCTCTTTTTTTTTTTTTTTTTATTTCAACTGGGTGATGGGTTCCTAGTGAGGCTGTTATAAAGAAAAAATGTCTATTTTCTCTCACCGAAAATAATATCAGTCTTATTGCTTGTATGTCAGTTTTGGGGGGATTGGCTGGGAAAAGATAATCATTTTTAACAACAACAAAAGCCAATTCCCAAATGTAGCCTAAATTTTCCTAATTGCCCAGTAATACCAAATCTTTCAAAACACATTAGCTTCAACTCATTAACAGAAATTATATGTGACTCTTTTTCACATCATTGTGATCCTTATTTGCACATATTAGTTTAAAATCTATTCATCAAATTATATTATGCAATATAAATTTTATTATATATACTTTATCTTATAAAATATTTTCCATCTCCTAAAGAAACAAATTTATAATCAAAATAAAAAACATTTTCATGTTCATTTAAAAATGTCTGAGATAACACATTTTTGAAATTGTTTTAGGAAATGGAGAATGAAAACTGAACTAAAGAATGCCAGGCACTCTCTGCCTCAAGTTCCTTATCTCTCATGCATTGCTCTTAAGAGTGGAAGAAGAAACATATCTAGCATATCCAACACAGAGACTGGCCCTAGAAAAGACCTGACGACTGTTGACTTCTTTATCCACCCCAGACTGCCCTTTGCAGCTCTCCATAATATGCCCTGTGTTCCTGGATCCAACCCACTCTCTTTTCCACACAATTCTTCTAATTCGGATCCACTTTCTTATGCATTCTAGGTATGCTATGTTCCTCATCAGTACTGCTTCCCATTTTCAAGGTCTACTCTGTTTTTCTATAATTAATTTATGTTTTGGGTCATCTATGAGACCCACACCTTCCAAAAGTGCCTTCTGTGACCTGGTAGAAATGCTCATTTCAACCTTCTGTGAATCCTAGTAATACAGATTTTCTTTGCCATGCATTTTGGATCTTCAGTGTTTGTCTTGCATTATAACATACTTTGAACTCAGCAAATTCATGATGCATTATGGAGGGAGGAAACACAACAGAATCTTTATTACGTAACAGAATCTTTATTTAGACATGTGCACGATTATTATTTCAAAGTTTAGAAGTAAACATGTACCCTGCTTTGATAAATGAGGAGAGGGACAAATGACATCTATACAACCTCAAACCAAGCGATGTTCCCCACAGTTGTAACTGTATTAAAATGAGAGGAAGACCTACTGTACAAAAATTAAAGATGTGAAAAATGGCCCACATTTGGTAAGCTTACTGTATAAATAACAATTTAAATCACATTAATCTTTAAGACAATTTGAAAGAGTCTACTGACACAAAAATCCAGTGTTAGATCCATACCCAAACTGGTATGATTTCCCGTTTAACCCAGGCATATAAAAAGTAATATAATCAAATGATGTGGAGGTAAACCTGTGGGTCAAGAACATTTGGAATTACTTTTTAGACATGTGGGTTTGTAGCAAAACCAGAATTGTCTAAGCAAACTTATTTTGCAACATTCTGCCAAATCCCAAATGCCAGAGAATCTTGGCAGACTCCTTGATAATTCAGTCTAGCTGCTGGAAATCATTTTCCAGAGACTGAGTTTTGTGATGCTACACGCAAGAGTGTTGAAAGGAAGCAAAACTGCTCAGATACCTTCCTTTTTTTAGAGAAATGTCAACAACCAAATATGCTTTGAATTTGACTATGGGAAGATTCTTGTTCTTAATGCTCCCATTCACTTTGGTTTTGTGTCATTGTACAGTTACATGTTGAGAGCATAGTGCCATAAAGTTTCTTTTCTATTACCTATTTTAAGTTTGAAGAGAGGAATTAAGTTCCCCAAGGTACTGTTCAGTTATTGCACTTGAATTCGTTAGAATGAAATGAATACATGTAACATATCATTAACAGAGCTAAGCCTTTGAGAACATTATGTTTTGCACTCTAAGGAAATTTTGACAGTGAAATGAAGGTAATTTCTTGAGTCAATGTAACAGAAGATTTTCATGTAGCTGAAACATGATTTCATAGTTAAGAGGTTAAAAATCTAAATAGTGTAGCAAATTATAATTTTAATATTGGAACAAAATCTCTAAAAAAATTATTCAGTCATGTTAGAGTTAATCTGTAAATGTATGAAGTATGGTCCTAGTTTTAAAAAAAGAAAAACTTTTCTGGCACTCACTGTGATGGCCTAGTCCTTTAACTAATAGCAGTACTCACATGAAACCATTGGAGACTCACTTCGATAGGTTTCTTTCTGGATGAAGGAACACAGACTTCTTTGAGAGTAGTTTAATCCATTTTAGGGAACAGGAAAGAGCCCAAAGTATCCTGGATTATTTTATGTTGTAAGTAAGCAAAGATACTTTAAAGAAACCTCTGGGGGAGTGTGGAAAGGAAGACCAGTCAGCTGAAAGTGTTCCCAGTAGCTAACGTGCATCCTTGAGCATCAATAAGAGAAAGTTTTCATTAACTGTATAAGTTAAGCCCAAGTCGAAATTCATTTATTTTAATGAACTTTAGTTGGATATTGACACATTTGAGTATTCTATTTTTCTATTGAGTCTATATCTGCTCATAAAATAATTACACACACACATATACACACACAAGTGGAGATGGGGAGATAAAAACTTTTAGTAATCTCTCTAGTTCTACAGAAATAAGAATCTTCCTAAAAAAGAAAAAGAACAAGTGACCCCAGGCAGTTCCAACCATAACAGTGTGGAAGAAGTACCAAAGTCTGTGACCAATCTCTCTCTCTCTCTCTCTCTCTCTCTCTCTCTCTCTCTCTCTCTCTCTCTCTCTCTCTCTCTCGTCTCTCATTTCCTGGGAGATAAAATCTCAGGATTTATAATGAAATTTTTGTAATCCCACTAATTAAGACTCTAATAGACAAACAAAATTTGCAAACTTATTGACAGATGGTATTGATATAAGATATTGACTGGGCAATAGATTATGAAACTCAAAACTACATAATTTTGGGGAAAGGCTACATTTAAAAGAAATGCTAACCTTTGGGAACTTTCAGATAGCCACAAAATTGTTAAAGAAAAAAAATCCTCAAACCAATTAAGTTTAGTAAGGTTTATCTGAGCAAAGAAAAACAAAATAAAACAAAAATGATTGACAAATCAGGAAGCTCCCCAAATGAGAACATGTTCAAAGAACTCCTTCCAACAATATGATCTGACATTTATAAAAAAAATAAAAAATAAAAAAATAAAAAATAAAATAAAATAAAATAAAAACAAAAATTTAAAACTCTAAAAAAAAAAAAATGAAGTGAGGTATAGAAGACAGTTAAATTGTTACAGCTTAATTGATATGAACCTCCTGTAGTTAATGAACACTTAGCCATTATGATTACACTCTGTGAATTGGTTTGGTCTGTTGAGCTCGGGACAGGAGCCTAGTCCAAGTCAAGGCTTCTTAGAGAATTTTATTATGCGGTTAAACTCAACTACATAAGAGTGTAACCAAAGCTTATAACATTAACACCACTCTCAGTCACAATCATTCTGAATTTTCAGTTTCAACTTGTTATTCATAGATGACAATACGCTCATAATCACATGTGATTTCTTATCGTTCCGGCAAAAGAGACACTGCTTAGCATTCAGCAGATGGCAGCTCATAGACACTTAAAACTATTTGGGAGAGTCCAGGGCACCAGAGAGACTATTGTTAGGACTATTAGGAGGATAATACCAAGAGTTTGGAGCACATTCCTTAGCCAACACCGCTGTAAACCAAATCAACTGAAATCAAATTATCATTAAAGAATCCAGACAAGGAGTCTATCCATTTTAACCAAATAGCCTAGTCTAATTTTCTCATAACTGATTCTCTGCAATACCCAATATAAACACCCATACGCAACAAAAATTACTAGCAACTGCACAGCCTCCTCCCTGCACAGCTAGTAGGCAATTAGCACCCTGTAACTACATTAAATTAGAGCAGAGTAAGAACAAGTGACTCTAGAAATCTGGTTATAGCATTATCATGTCAAATGAAAGGAGCAGGCAAAAGGAAGGAAAAATCTAGAGAGGTAAGAGCCTTATTATGATGGAAAGTCTTGCTCTGACATCTTGGGAAAAGCTGTCCACATCTTAAATGTTCTCTCTTCCAGGAACTTTACCTTGGTTAGTTTTACCTTAATGTCTCGAACAGGTGTATAATGACAGGATCCCAAAAGAAATCCATGCAGTTGTGAGATATGGACCCAAGATTTGAGGCACCAAAACTCCATTGCAGCATGGGTGGTGAGAAGAACCACCCTTCCACTGGGGTTCAAGAGCAGTATTCAATTTTATTTAAAAGATCCCGTCTTTAGGCTCTAGATTGTAAAAGGTTTGGTTTTCACAAATATGTGCCTTGACACATGCATGAAAACCCTTCAGTATTTAATCAGATCAAAAGTTAGTTGAATAGGAGATATGTAAGTTTTTATTATTAAGGATAGGCCTTATAGTGACTACTTCACCTACTAAAATTAGTGATAGTACCTTTGACCAAGACCATCCAATTGATTTTGTCAATTTCAATTTAAAACTGCCACTTATTCTTTTAACCTTTCCAGAATACTAAGGATGATAGACACAATGGCAATACTACTGTTTGTAACACCTTGTTTAGCTGTTGACCAAATGAACATTTTCTGTCACTGAAGATCTCCATGAAGATGCCTGTAAGGAAAACACATTTTCCAATACACTTTCAATTGCTAGTATAACATAGGTCTTCTGGCATGGAAATCCTCTATACAGACAGAGAACATAAACTATTTCAAGAACATATTCACATCCCATTGAAAGTGGTGATCAAATGAATTCTCTTTGTAAATGTTCAAAAGGTTCATCAGAAGTGTTTTACCTAAAGTTTTGATTGTTTTCCCAGTATCATAGGCTCGACAAATCAAACACGGGTCATAAACCATTTAAACAATTTTAGAACAGGTACCACACCAATATTTCCCCATAGTTTGTACCATTTTATCTACTCCATGATGAGTTATAGAGTGTGAAACTTTCAATGGTGGAAGCTTTACAGATTCAGGAAAGACAGAGATGTATAGGCCCTCCATGAGTCAATGCTTAATATTGAATTTACTTGCTTTCAAATATTAATTTTTTTCTCCAGCTCAGGTACATTGCATTGTTCATTAAATAAGCTACCATATGCAATTTTGCCTAGATCAGTCCCATGGAATTCTTTGAAATTGCACATGCCAACAATTTCAGCATTGGTTAATCTAGCAAGAAAATATGTCAAAATCAAATCCTGTTCTGCCTGGTACTGGATTAGTACTCATTTGAACCAATAAGTTTCTTCACAGAAATTCTAGGAATTATTATTGTATTTAATTTTTTTTTTTTGTATATGGGAGTGAACCCAAGGGCACTTACTGAGCCATATCCCCTGCCATATTGTTTTTGTTTTGTATTTCCAGACAGGGTCTCACTAAATTGCTTAGAGATTAACTAAGTTGCTGAGACTGGCTTTAAACTTGTCTCGGACTACCTCAGCCTCCCGAGTCACTGGGAATACAGGTATGCACCACCACACCTGGCTATTGGGAATTCTTATCTAGTACAATGCTGTGACCTCCAAAGGCATACTTGTCAGAGTCCTTTCTGTGAGTTCCCATGAAGACTGAACACTTTAGGAATTCACAACAATAATAATGCAGTTGACTAGGAAATTTGATTATTTCTGTGACATATGACATCTTAAGATACCTAGAATTATGAATGATAGCATTACATTGAGAATATCAATGAGTTTTGTACAATTTTTGAAACTATTTACACAAATACAATCAAAGATTTTAGCATTATTTATTGTTTGACAATGCTTTCCATAAAATTTAACATATCAAATAAGCCAAAATAGTTTAATATGACTCTTTCAGATGTTCTGAAATCAGTTCAATATTGAAAGACATAATCTAGAACTTGATACTGGGAAGTTTGTCAAAGTATTAAAGATTCAGAACCCTTGTTTAAAATAAAGTCACAGACCATCCCAACAGTAGTCATTCAGATGACAATAAAAAGACTTCAAAAGAAAACACAGAAAGCCATAGGAAAAAATACTAACTCTTCCGTAAAGAGGACTCAGTTTTCTTAAGTAATCAAAACACCCAATAAAGATGTTTCCTATAAAAAGCAGGTTAATTTTTCCAAGAAACTTTATTGTATTAAGATAGGAGCACAATTCTAATTTTGCATATTTATAATTTTGATATTAATGCTTGATTTTTGAACAGACATAGAAATAACTCCCTATTAATTTTAGCTAGCTCAATCACATATAAATAAAAATTGCCTTCACAAGATTCATCTTCCATGAACCATGTACACATTTAGGTTTTGTCTTGTGTTTTGTTTTTTTTTTCCCCCTTCACTCTGGAACCACCCAGGATTCTACTTTAGTCCAAACAATTCCTCTCTTTTTCCTTAAGAAAATGTATCTTTCATACCCTATAGCTTCACCCCAAGAACACATCTTACTTATGCATATGTAATGGTTATTATTTCTAGTGTTAAGCACCATATATTAGAATTTTAAAAAAACCTCTTAGCTGTTTTAATTTCTAGCGACACCCTAGGAAGCAAGGCATTTTGAGCTGTTTCATATCAGTATTTTGTAGATGAGCACCATTTTATCAGTTTTAGAAATACGTTTTTTTCATAATTCAACCTTTTTATGTCTATGAACAAACTCAAACACACCTAGCTTTTCTGTATTGCACAAAACCAAGACTTATCATTAGTATAATATATTTAATTATTGAATATTAAACTGTGAGACTAGCATTGTTTGATATTAAATAAGTGGCCTCCAAAATAGCAGGCATGAGAAGTTTAATTCAACCATTCATCTTTTTGCAAATATTCAGACAACACTGAAGGGACAATCCTGTTTTTCTTCATAGCACTTAACAAAATTACTAATGCTCTGTATTTGGGTATTTTCCTCCTTACACTGTATGTATGCATCTATTTCTTCTAGGACATTCCATGATGGGAGGAACCACATCTAGCCTTGTTTGCCATTATCTCTCTGGCACTTGTGGAATGTATTACATGTATATCGTCATAATTGGTTAAATTAATGCATCTTATTATTTAGTGTTTTTCAAGTAGTCAAGATACATTTCACATTTTCTCAATGAAAGGAGTGAAGAGCTGTTTGCAGAAGTTTCTAGTGGCCTAACCCATTGGGTAAAGGTGATGAGGAATTCTTCCATTGACCAGAATTACTTTTATCCTGTGTTTATCAGACTGCTGTCCTCCAGCACACAGAAGAATCATAATAGATAAGAATAAGATGAACAAGTTTTAGTAGTTTAACTTACTTAAAAATAACTCATCACAGTATGTTGATTTTAAGTCCTTTGGGTATAGACCAAGGAGTGGGATAGCTGGGTCAAATGGTGGTTTCATTCCAAGCTTTCTGAGGAATCTCCACACTGCTTTCCAGAGTGGCTGCACTAATTTGCAACCCCACCAGCAATGTGTGAGTGTACCTTTTCCCCCACATCCTCGCCAACACCTATTGTTGCTTATAGTCTTGATAATAGCCATTCTAATTGGGGTGAGATGAAATCTTAGGGTAGTTTTGATTTGCATTTCTCTTATTACTAGAGATGTTGAACATTTTTTCATATATCTGTTGATTGCTTGTGGATCTTCTTCTGTGAATTGTCTGTTCATTTCCTTAGCCCATTTATTGATTGGGTTACTTTTATTCTTGGTGTAAAGTTGTTTGAGTTCTTTATAGATTCTGAAGATTCATGCTACATCTGAAGTATGTGTGGCAAAGATTTTTTCCCATTCTGTAGGCTCTCTCTTCACCTTGTTGATAGTTTCCTTTGCTGAGAAAAAGTTTTTAGTTTGAATCTATCCCAATTACTGATTCCTACTTTTATTTCTTGTGCTTTGGGAGTCATGTTAAGAAAGTCTGGTCCTAAGCCAACATGATGAAGATTTGGACTTACTTTTTCTTCTATAAGGTGTAGGGTCTCTGGTCTGATTTCAAGGTCCTTGACCCATTTTGAGTTGAGTTCATAGCTGCTCAATTCACAATAGCTAGATTGTGGAACCAACCCAGATGCCCTTCAATTGATGAATGGATAAAGAAACTGTGGTATATATACACAATGGAATATTACTCAGTCATAAAGAAGAATAAAATTATGGCATTTGCAGGTAAGTGGATGCAGTTGGAGAATATCATGCTAAGTGAGATAAGCCAATCCCAAAAAAACCAAAGGCCGAATGATCTCTCTGATAAGTGGAAGATGATACATAACAGGGGGTGGGAGAGAGGCAAGAATGGAGGAAGGATGGATTGTATAGAGGAAAAAGAGGGGTGGGAGGGCGTGGGTGGGGATGAGACAAACATCATTACTCTATGTACATTTATGATTATACAAACAGAATGAGACAGACATCATTACTCTATGTACATTTATGATTATACAAACAGTGCAACTCTATTTTGTGTACAACCATAGAAACAACAGTTGTACCCCATTTGTGTACAATGAATCAAAATAAATAAATAAACATTCATATCTCATGAAAACAATAATTCATAAATTATAATTTCATAAATATATATCTAGATATTATTACATTACTGTTATCTAAGCCAATGCATTTCAAGTCACTGGGAAAAAAATCCTGAAATTATTACAGTTCATTTATAAACTTTCATCACATTTACATTCACCCAACTTCTGTTTGATTGAGTTACTCATTCAACAAGCTAGCTATTGAAGAGGTCAGGAAATACCACCCCAAATTGTATTGCTTTGATATAAAGATTAAGTTGAAGGCACTTGGAAAATAACCAAGTGCAAGGATTTTAGGTTCACCTCCAATTAAAGACAGCACCTCCAAAAGGACTCAACTATTATCAATCCTCTGAAAATTAACTGTTGTCATCACAAAATAGGTTGCACTGCACTCCACAAACTATCATCTCTTCTTCTAAGGGCATTGTTTTTCCCCCAAACCATTCACTCTTAGGTTATTTTCTTCACCCCCTGATGGGGTTAAGAAACCCTGCCCTTTCCTTGATTGACCTGCCTTATTATTGCCCCAAATGATTTGTCAGGTTGCTCATTATAATTTGGTTTTCGGGTCTACATACTGTCATCTGCCAAGAGGAAGAAAAGCAGAAGCAGGAAGCTTCATTAAGACAAAATGGTCTAAGATCTGTCATGTAGATCCATACCTTCTCCTTTGTAAGAACCTTAATGACCCAGTCCTTCCTCTAGTTAGGATGCAGAGAGATACTCTCATTAATGAAGATTTCTTTCACAGATGTAAGTGATCTCCACTAAAAGCAGGTGTAAAAATAACAAAAATAAGCAGCTTCCCAGCACAGCCTATGTTCTAAATTTCTGAGTGCAGAGTAGGGCCATTAGGACAGACAAAGTCAATTTCATGGTAGGATTCCTTACATCATTGTTCTCAGCTTAAGATTTCTAACCACGACATAAAGGTGGTTAAAGAAGCATATCCCAGTGATCTAAGGGCTCAACTTCTGCAAATAATTCTCTCCCTCCCATTCTTTAGTCTTTTAAAAGCCCATGTGTGTTAATTTAAAAACACATTCATTTGTTTCCGTGGAGTTTTTGATTCTTCCTTTTCTAATGTACCCCATGAATAAACAATTTGACCCAATTAAAACTTATTGTGGGCACTATAAATCTAAGTTATTCTTGGTGAAGTTCACGTGTTTCTCTAAAATAGATATAGGTCGTGGGAACCCTTACATGCAGTTGGCTGGATTTCCAAATGGAAGAGTTCCAGCCCTGGTCCCAGTCCAGTTTTTATCTGTCCCAGGCAAATACCACAAACCCCAGGAAGGTCACCTTCCCTCTTACAACAAAGAGATGGTTGGTGCCCACCCCAAATTTATGAGCTTGGATAGTGTTCCAGAATGTGGTGTTGTAGACTCCCTGGATGCAGAAGAACCCATGACTCCCGGTCTCTTAGTACCTTACAACCAGTTGAACCCAGTTCAGTTTCTTTTTCTTTCTGACCCAGTCAGACAAGACACCCAGGGCTTCCCCATAGGACCTGGTACTCCTTCTGTCATGACTTCCAAACCCAGTCCTGACAAAAATTGCCAAAACCACCTAAGACATCTTAAAGCACAAATTAATGACATTTGGGATCTGAGAAAGAACTTACCCATGACTGTCAGATGCAGCAAGAAAAGAAGGAGTACAATGGGCTCTGTTGATACCTGTGCATGGTTTCTCAATATTCTCCAGATCAATGGGGTTCTGATTCAAATCTTGCCAATTCACCAAATTCGTTAAAAAAATAAATAAAAGAAAAAAGAAAAAATCCTTAGGTCAATTTAATTTGATAGAATTTATTTGAGCAAAGAAAAACACAATAAAGGTGATCCACAAATCAAGAAATTCCCAGAACCTGAACAGGTACAGAGAACTTTCAAAATGATCAGACAGAGTAAAAATAGAAATGAGGTATAGAGAAAAAGCTGGTTAGATCTTAACTGAGCGCTCTTCCTGCAGTTTACTGATGCCCAGTTTCTGTGGTTATCCTCTATATAGGTTTGGTCTGTTGGGCCTAGAGCAGGAGTCAAGTCTAAGTCAATGGCCTCCTACAAAGTTGGATTCAATAAAGGTAATTAATAAAGCTTGGCTATGAAATCAGAGTTCAGTTTTAGATCAGAAGGCACAGAACATGCATGTGCAGGTTGACTCACTGGTAAGATTGATGTAGGAATACAGACTGTATCAATGATTGGAGGGGCGCAGTATTGTAGCAGTTTCCTGCAGGGTGAGGCAGCATCTGTTGCTTTGCTCACTTGACTCCCACAAGTCCCTCATCTTCTCTTGTCTTCACTCAAGCCTTTCTGAGTTAAGAGACACAGATTTTCTTGCTCCTGCTTCCACATAGTCTTCTTGCAGAATAGGTAGCCTAGTCTATTTTTGAAAATGGGCAAAACAGAGCTCTTTATGCCTGGAGGAATCATGCTACCCAACTAACTGCAAACTAACTCTGACTGGATCATACCCAGTCCGGAAATGTAAGCATGATCTTACAATTCTGGGATCTGCCTTTGTGTACTATTTCCACCTTGTCTGTAGGCAGTGACTCCATTTCTTAGAGACTTACTTTCTTCTATGGTAAATGGTTGTGCTTATGCATCTTATAGAACAAAGACTAGGGAGATAATTATGGACAGAACATATCTGGGAATATATTCTAGAAGAGGTAGAATCTGAGTTTGAACAGAAGTTGATTCCTACTACTGTGTGATGGGGCCATGCTATGAGTTGGAACTGAAAGTCCTGGTTAGGGGATTAGAATCAGAATTTGTACCCACATTTCTGTCTCATTCTATCTTCCCTCTAGTCTTAAGATCTTATTGCTGTTCTTTCTTTTCCCTGTGGTTGCTGTTTCTGGCTTCTCTTTGTCCATTAATCTTTCTTATTAGAAATCCAGGAACTTTATTATTATAGTACTATAATTAGCAATGATTACCTCTATTTACTGAGTACCCACTGTGTGCCAGGAGGTAGACTGACTGTTTTATATGTGTTATTTCATTTCCCTTTCATGACCACCATAAGGTTAGTATAATTCTTATTTTGCATATTAGGCAATTGAGAGGAGGAGACTTTGGATAAATTGCACAGAATCCAAAGACTCGCTATTGCCTGAACTGGGTGACTGACACCGGTCCAACTCCATAATACTTGCTTTTGCTGCTACACCACCCAGCTTTCCCCTGAGTGATCATGGTACGCAGAACACAATAGTAAGTCTTTCCCAAACTTTAGGTTAAAGCCAGTTAATTTCTAGAATGGCACTGTGATGGAATGAAATAATAAAAATATCAGAATGCATTACACATAGTAATATTTTGTACAAATTTGTTTATTTATAGATGGTCTACAGTTGGGATATGGCTTGAGTGTCCCCCAAGGACATGTGTTGAAATTTAATGTCCATTGTGAGATATTAAGAGTGTGAAAACTTAATTTGACTATTTAGAGGGGGGTTTTTGGGAGGTGATTAGGGTTAGATGAGGTCATCAGAGTGAAGCTGCCATGATTGAATCCTGATGACTTTATAGGAGAAAGTGAAGAGGATATAGATATACAAATGTGTGCTCCCTGTCTCTTGCCATGTGATAATCTGTATCACTTCAGGACTCTCCCAGCAAGAGCAAAATCACCAGATGCTAGCTTTTGAGCCTCCAGAACCAAGTAAAATTCTTTTGTTTATAAAGTTACCCAGTCTAATGTATTTTGTTATAGCAGAGGAAAATGCACTATTGCAAGGTGTATGTATATGAATAGGATTATAATACAAAGTGAATTTTTCTTGTCATACTAAAAATATTTGAAAGTCCTTGCTATTGTATTTGCCATAAATACCAATGGTATTCAAAGAGGAATATGTACAACTGAGGAGCTGTGACATGATTCAACAGGTTCTAAGAAGACAATATTAGAGTTTCTACTTTTTCTGTTTGTGGTGTAACAAATAATAAATTAAGTTTGATTAATATGCAAAGATGAGCATTTTCTGAGTCTGAACTATTTGTTTTGACCCCTGTTTTATAAAATATGCAAGGTTTAGAGTAATTATGCATTTTATTATCTACTTTCAATTAAATGAATTAACACAAAGTGGACAGGTAGCTATAAAGGAATTCTGCAAAGAAACTGCAGTTAAAATTAGATGATAATGTCAGGCACAGTAAGAAATAACAGTATGAACACTCTTCTGTCTAGTGTTTGTGGGCCACACTACTAGGTGAAACAAATGGAAATTTGACACAAAGTCATGTGAGAAACAAAACCAACACCAAAATCCTAAATTACAATAAAGGCTGTTCAGAAAACAAATCTATACCTCCTATCCTAAACACTATTTTAAAGTATATATGATAACTTCTGATATTAGTTAAAGGTATTGTGAAACCATGCCATCAAAATGTGCAATGCATGTGAAGATGCAAAGATAATGAAGATATTGAAAACAAAGACCTACAGATTTTTACCATGTTTTAAGATACAACACACAATCTATAATTCCTAAAACTTCAGCAAACTTTATGACAAAGATTTAAAAGTTTATTTTTAGATTCATTTATTCCTTCTCCTTCCTCCCTTCTTCATTCTTCTTATTCTTTTTTTAAACTAATTGCAGACGACATGAGGACAAAACTTTTGGGGAAACGTTTGTTCTTCCTTGTGTAGCAGTAAAACTGGCTAAAGTAACAGATAACAGTGAAGACAAACTGACACGTCTTCTTTTGTGGACAAATACATATAGAAAATACAGCTTAATTGTAAAAGCATCTATTTGAATAAATGATGCAATTTTAGATAAGTGTTAACTATATGGAGGCAAATAAATGTTTCTAACATGTTATAGTTGTAGTATTCAACAGCCAATGAAAAAAATTATGAAAAGTAAAACAAAACAAACAAAAACAAAAATACCCATGTGTGCATGGGCCACTAAAGAAAAGAGGTAACAGGAAAGATAAGAATGTTTTCTGGAAAAGATGTATATGTACAATCGCTAATGTAACAGTTGCTTTGACCTGAATAAAAAAAAAGGAAAGAAAAAGAGCAGAATAAGGTTATAGAGCCAGAACCTCTCATAATATTTATTCACTGAATTATTCATAAGTACTTTATTGCAGCAAAGAAGCTGAAATCAGGAGTATGCAAAGTTCTACAGGACATCCATATCTATTATGCTACCAAGCACACATTTTTGAAAAATTAAATATACTTAATCACTTTCTTAAAATTGGGGTGATTTTTAAATGTAGAAAAATTTACATGTTTTCAAAAGAAATTCATGCCATAGTAAGAGAATCTTTCCAATTATTTGAAAACATTTGCTCTTTTATGATATTACTTGCTGAAAGCAATAAATGTGCTACCTATAAAATTATGTGTGATCATAGACTTTGAGAATTTGGAAACAGAGTTTTGTGACCTCTTTAAAACTTTTCAAATGAAGAATTTCTATGGGTATTAATTCCATTTGTTAAAAACATAAAATTGAACACCTTCTGTGTTAGTTTTCAAGAATAATTGATTGACATAATTATTAGCTGAATTTCAATGAAAACAACTTTTCAGTAGATGAATGGCACTGAAAAAAATCAATATGAAAATCCAGTTAGTAAAAACTGATAAATTTATTTCCTTTCAATTTAAATATAGTCACTGAATTATGTTCCTCAGTTATGTCATTAAACACAAGTATAAAATAAACAGAAAATAAAACCACTACCTCAAACTGATATAGCAAAAATGCATTAAAAAGTGTTGCACTATTAGGTAGAGTAATGTGAGTTGCACTTCCAAATAGATCAAAAACATTAGTTCTTGCCCATGGTAAGGTTTATTTCCTTTGGCATTATCCTAGCAGGTGTTCTGGGTAAGCAGTTGACCTTCCTCCATATTGGGATTTAAGGAGGCTCAATGTATCAGCCCATTTTCTGTTGCTCCAACACAATACCTGAGTCTGAGTAATATATATACATATATATATATATATATATACATATATATAAAAGTTTATTAAGCTCATAGTTCTGAAGTTTTCTAAGCATGACTTGGATTTCTGTTTGGTTCTGAAGAATAATTCATTATAGGTGGCATTACAATGGTGGAGGGCATATGGATGAGTTCACATGGTGAGACTGGAAGCTAGATAGTGGGAGGGTTGGTCTTGCTCTTTTTGTAATAACTCACCATGGTGGGAGTTCACTCCCTCAGATCAGTATGAATACTTTCAGAGGACAATGGCCCTTAATCACTTGGCATTAATCCCTAAATCTCCAACTCTTCAAGACTTTACCACCTCTTACATCACCACACTGGGGATCAATTTTCCAGCACATGAATCTTTGGGGGACATACCACATCCAAACCATAACACGATCCTTCTATAGGCTCATGTTCCAATATCCCCTATGAGTGTGCATCATTTGTATCTAGCCAGTGAAAACAGAAAGAGAATAGGAAAACATATTGGCTTCTTAAAAGCTTTGCCCTGGAAGTAGCATATCCATTGGATGAACAGTTACTGTAGAGTAGGACTCTTATGATTTTTAGAGACATCACCTTAGTTGCAGTGCTTTACAATGGGGAGATCTGTTGGATGTCACCTTAACCAAGTAACCAAACTTGATATTACTCATCTTTGGACAAATGACATATGTGTCTTCTGATGAGTGACAATGAGAAGCACATGTCACCTTTGTGGTACTCTTAACAAAAATTCTTAAATTCTAACCTGAATTCTAACCGAATAAAGGGAGAAAACAATCAGACAAGTCCAGATCATGGGACCTTCTACAAAACAACTATACTGGATTCTAAAATGTCAATAACATCCTAAAAGAGAGAAAGTGGTGGAAGAGATCATAGCAAATTAAAAGAGATGAAATGACTTGACAACTAAATGTACCACATGACCTATACTGGACTTCAAATTTTACAAAGAGCTACAAAGGATATTTGGGATAATTGGAATATTTAAATATTAATTATGTATTAGATAATATTGTAACAATGTCAAATGTCTGGGCTGTGAAATATATATCTAGCTGTGAGAACTTAAAGAAAAAATGAAAAATGTTACAACTGGCAAACTATATAAAAGATGTGAACTGGCGCTGGACTATAGTATTCTGAGTTTTATGTAGATTTGAGATTTTTCAAAATAAATTATCAAAGAAGAAAGGATATTAGAATATTTTTGCTATTACAACTTCTCACTTGATTGATGCATTTACAGTGGTTAATTTCATTATCCTTGGCCTTCACTAAGTCGTACTTACACTTCAGTAAATTTTTTTGTTTACACATATAAATTAATTTAAAAAGTCATAGGCAAGGTCAGATCAGAGAGTGAGAAGTCCCAGATAAACTAGTGCCTTCCAGATAGATATGAAAATCTTTGAGAGAAAACAAAATATAACTAGCATAAAATATCATTTCTATAGTGTTTTAAATCTTGACATGCAACAGATTGGCTGTAATTTCAAAATGACTTTGCATTTTTTGACTGATGACTATGGGAAGCAGCCCAAAAGCAAGCAGCGTCTGCCACAAGAAGCCAGACACCCTCATAAGATTTAGGCACAGATAATCTAGAGCTGATAGGGGAGAAAGCCTTGGTAATCATCAAAAATAATAGTAAATGAGTTTTCCAAGATTGATTCTATTGCATTGAAAATGAGTGGATGTGTAGTCTGGGCATGATTTTCTTTTCTTTTTTGCAGTTTTGACTCACAGCCAGAGACATGGAGGGAGAACTTGTTTTTTCAGCTACAGACACCGTATGAGTGTGTGCCTACAGAAAGCACCCTAAGGGGGATATGCCCTCAAGACTGCAATAAATCCCCAAGACTCTCCCTTGTCTTTTCTTTTTTTGCATTCAAAATTATTTATTTATTTGTTTGCTTGCTTATTCCTTCCTTCCTTCCTTCATTCATTCATTTAACTTGTACATATTATGGAACACAGTGTGCTATTTATTTAAAGTGCACATTTTATGGGGTACAGCGTGATAATTTGATACTGGAATACAGTGTGTAATGATCAAATGAAGACAGTTAGCCTTTTCATCACCTTAAATGCATATCATTTCCTTGTGTTGGGAAACCTCAAACTCCTCTGTTCTACATTTTCAAAATATATTTTAAAGAATTATTGTGGGGCTGGGGAGATAGCTCAGTTGGTAGAATGCTTGCCTTGTAAGCACAAGGCCCTGGGTTCAATCCCCAGCACCGCAAAAAAAAAAAAAAAAAAAAGAATTATTGTGAACTAATGTCACTCTACTGTACAATAGAACACTAGAACTTCTCCTGTGTAAATGTATATTTTGGTAACAGTTATCTGACCTCCCCTCATGCCCCTCTCCCCCACCCTTCCCACCTCTAGTTACAACTATTGTACTCTCTGTTTCTGCAAAATCAACAGTTTTAGTTTTCATGTATGAGTGAGAACATGTGGTAAAGTGAGTGAAATAAGCTTGACTTATTTCACTTGCAATCCTCCAATTCCTTTTCATGTCACAGTCCTCATGTTAGGTAAAAAGCCAGCTGCAGAAGGTGCTCAACAGGACACCGAGTTCAAGCACTCTTTATCATGTCATGATTTGGGGGTTTGAAGTTTCAATTTTACTTTTCTGTCGACTATTTTGGATGAATAACATTTTGTATTAAACACACTTTTAAAAAAGTCTAACTTTTTTTTAAACACTGGTGTCTACTATCTAGTAATTATTTTTGTTTTTAAACTTGAGTTCCATAGTAAAGGCTGCAGAGGTGTTCAGAAGAAATGGAGAGAATTTTGACAACATAATTTTCAGTAGTTCAGGTGAGATTCTTGTGTGTGCATACCAGTCTGTGCAAGGTAGTCACAAAGAGGGGCCTTTGATGCCTGCAAAGGATCTATGCTTTTGTGTGTCTCCATGGGAGGATGTTGATCAATAATGCCACATGGAGCTGCCTGGCCAATGCAATTCAGAGTCACCACATCTGTAACATTGCATACAAAGGGCTTTGTGGCATTTAATTCCTCAGAGTTTACCCAACACTTGATAAAATATTTCTGACATGTGGCTTCAGGAGCAAGCACTATTTAACTGTATGTTGTCAACTAGAAAACATGCTAAATGATCATTACTGCTCTGCATGAAAAATGGTAATACATCACGATTGGAAGGACAAGCCCCTAAACAACCACATGGATCGGAGGTGACAGCGATACTTCCATGACCATCTATACTAAATGCCTCTAAATTGAAAGAGTAGAAAATCTTCATGGTGAGTTTTCCTCTTTTAATTCATAAAATTTTAGAGTGAATACATAAACCATACTTAGACAAATTGAAGGGGTGTGCTTTATGCTATATACAGAAACCTGAATAAAAATATCAATATGGATTTTGGGTCTTGGGAAATAAAATGACAGTGTATAAAATCATAAGAGAACCTTGATAGGGTAATTCACTGTAGAAGTCCTCTCAATAAATGTTCTAACATCTGTGTGGAAGCTTTAGGGGAAATTGGCCATGATTGCACTCGTTACCACATTTCAAGGGAAAATAGCACTTACAATTATTTCCCAATATTATTTCTGGATCCAGTAAATAATAAATATCTGCCAATGAAGCTTCCTTCTTAGTATTTGCATTAGAAATGTCCTTAAGGTTGTCCCTCATGAAGTTTTTTATTTCACTTAGTTCTTTTTTAACAGATGAACTTAACTTGGCCAGTGTCCATACAGGGGTACAATCTGTTTCTGGAACAGATAAAGAAATCTACAGCATCTATTTGAGGAACACGATCATTCCTACTAAATAAAACAAAGGGCAGAGTTTGGAAAAGTAAAAGTTACTAGAAACTTGAGAAGATAGTTGCTGTGAATATAAATTATATTCCAGCCTAGTGAGCCTTTGTTTCTTATTTTAAAAAAATTAATTCACTTTTAACTATATTTTAATATATGTGAAGAAGTTATCTTAAAAATAAATCTAAAAATATCTTTGCTAAATTACATATACGTGTGTGTGTGTGTGTGTGTGTGTGTATTGTTTTTTTCCTATGCTGGTGATTGAACCCAGGGTTTTGCACAAGCTAGGCAAAGTGTTCTATCACTGAGTTATAGCTCCAGTCTCTGCTAATAATATTTTTAAAAATTATTCATTTTTATTATGTTTTATTTTATTTTTAAAAATTTAAAAATTTCTTTTAATTAGGTATACATGGCAGTAGAATGCACTTTGATGCATCATATATAATGGTGCTAATAATATTTTAAATGAAGATTTTAGAAATTGGTGTTTTTTTCCCCCACTTCTTTGCTGATGGTTCCTAAAATGTTAGTATTTGTAGTAAATCAATACAGTGTATGTTGCTCCCCTGAAGTGTGAGATCTTGAAAAATTTCAAATTTCATACAGGCCCTGTGAACACACAATAATTTTTCTCTGAAAAATTAAAACAACAGCTTAAAATAGCATTGATGCTGTGTTTATAAGGCAATGCACAATCCAAAATGGAAAAAAGGAGAAAAAAAAATTCTGCTGATATCAAAATAAACCAAAATTTCCTTGAAAAGCAAAAATAAGAAAAATTGAAAGCTCAATAAAACCTGATATGGAGATAAATGAAAAACTAAAAAAAAAATCTAAGAAATATTTTGCTGCTAACACTAAAATAACTATCACATTTGTCCCCTAAACTTCTTGGATCAATTTGCTCCCAGTCTAATAGAATAGCTGTCAACTTGTCTTTTCTTTTAGAATGCATTCTATTTAATTAGGAACATCTATCTCTTAGTGCCTGCTTTTCAAGAGAAAAGAAGTTAGAGATAACAATTAGTATCAAAGTACAACAATATATTCAGGAATTCTTTATAGTTAAGTTTTAACAGTAGGGATAAGATTTTAGCTGCAGACCAAATATATCTTCAGACTAATTATTGAAAATTCATAGATTACCAATAGATACATGAATCAAATAATTGCATTGGACCCAGTAAATATGTATAATGATTATATATCAATCAAAATTCAATGAAAAAGGAGAAAGTATGTAAAAAGTCTCAATTCTCATAAACAATTGCTAATAAAAGTTCACGTTGTCCCCACAGGTGGATTTTCAACAAACAACTCAATCATTTAGATGGAATAAATTAAGACAATGAAGCTTATAATTAAAAGATGAAAACTATAGCAAATCCTAACCAACGAAATATGATATTGACAATCCCCTGACTGTCCTTCCCCCAAAATACATTGACAATCTACTACATTTATTTACTGTCATCAGCCAAATGAACTTCCACAGGCCATTAAATATTTCTGCCTTTTTCCATCCAAGCTATCACTTTTGTTTATGAATAATGACATTGGAATGTGTTTTTCTTATGATCATTGAGTTTTTACAGTACAATATTAGCATGTAGAAGAAGCCAATCAGAAGAGAAAAATATAGGAGACAAGAACCTTCAATTTTACTGCTTTAGTTCAGGTCCCCTGGGAGGTAGATTCCAAGATGGAATCAATCGTTAAGTGCTAGAGAATTTTTAAGGAAGGGAGAAGAAGGCAAGGAAGGCTTTCCTACTCTAATGTAGGAAGGAGGGAAGGAAGAAAAGATTAAATAGAGAATTGAACTTCATTAGAGTTTTGGGAAAGGTTCCACCAGACCAATAGATAATCCTCAATCAAAAGTTACTGTTTCGGATAGTTCCACACTATAGCTGAATGGTATGACCTAAGTGCCCCCGCCATAACCAGAAGTGGCCAGTGGGAAGTGTGACCACAGTTGTGGGTCCTGAAGGCAGCAGCTGGGGCCATCAGGCAACTGTGACCTCACAGCAGGAAAACCTGTGTTGCATCATCATGCTCACTACAATACACCCCTGAACTCCACAAATCAGCTTCTCCATGAAGGTTTGGAAGTAAATTTTCAATGGTTCTGACAGGTCTTTCTCCTGAGGGGAAACTTAGAAGAGAAAACTTATTGACAGGAACTGCAGCCTTTGCTGTTGAAGTTGGTCTGGGGGAATAACTATCCAACCTTATCTAATCATTCTAAAGTTTCCTCACCCTCAGCTCTCACCCTGGCAAGTCTTGGTGGCTTACTTCATGATGTAATCTAAATCTCCTTTCCTTGAGGGTCTGAGCCCTTGGCCATCATGCCTTTCTCACATTGTAGTTATTATCCACACACACTCACAGTTATCATGGAGCAAAGGAGTACAGAAATACTCAAGTGGATCATCTGGGTTCCATATGTATTCTTCCTTTCGCCATGAGTAAAAGTATCGCTACCTCTGTAGAACAGGATTGGTAACTCCTGACCCAATGACTTTCTTTCTAACCTACTGGATCCTTTAGGAATGAGAACATCGAGTCACTTGAGCAAATCACCTTATTGGTCCCTTTCTGTCCTGGAAGAGGAGCTATTCATCCTCACAGATAGAGACCTATTCAGAATATGGGTCTGGCTTTCTGCCTGTCTGTTCTCCTTGGGTAGTTATTCAGTATCAGGGACACAACATTCATCTCTATTGCTAACAATCAATCATTCAGAGGCAGCAGTAGATAGATCATCCTTGGTAAGGACGTCGTTGGGCCCATATGTAGCCTCCATCTCTGCCTCTATAGCTTGTTTATGTGATCATTGTGTTATTTCTGATAGTTTCAGAGTTCCCAGGATGAAGGCTAACTTCCTCCAAACGGTTGTATCATTTTGTCTGCTTGGTTGTTCAGTGACTCCTCTGGAGGATCAGAAATTATGAACATCCTCACTCCTAGCGCCCACTCTCCTATGTCTGTTTGCTTGCTTCCACCTAGATTTCTTTATCACCGATCCCTTTCCTTTCACTCAGGACCAGGCCATTGTTCACTACCCAGTCATCTGGATATGTGTTGCCCTTAGATCATTTGTCCTTGCCCTCAAGTAGATGACAAGGAGTTCTTCTCAATGCCTGTCAATTCAGAAGAACTTTTCCTCTCTGTCTTTCAGAGCTACTTTTCTATTTGGTGACAATGAAGACTCCCTCCTTTCAAGCTTCTGCCCAAATGCTCAGTGGATTGATTCATAAGCCAAGGTTGTCATCATTTTTCTCTTATGCATTTTGTTATTTGGGGATTGCCACATCCCCTATAACCACCAGTGGGAGTTAGGAAATAGACACTGATTAAATCATAATGGGTAACATGGGTGTCCAGGCTACCTGCTCAGGAAGTGTACTCATGCCTTTCTGTCCTTCTTGGGATCAACTATAGATTCACCACCTCCATCTAACAATCAAGTGCTGCTGGGCATATATGGCTTTATGACATGATAAGTCTCACAGAACCCTGTTCATACTGAGTCTGATTGTATGATAGTTATTTGATCCTCATGCTGAAACACTCTACCTCTAACAGAAACAAATGACACTTCAGTCTCTCAAAAACTATGTAGCTCTCGGCTGCAAATGATGTGGCCTTGCTCCATAATCTCAGGGACCTGCACTAGGATTCTTGCACTGAGGTTTCCTGTTAGCTATGTACTGCATCTTTTTCCACACTGAAATGGATCAAGTCATAATACTGCTTTCATCACAGCCTGGATTTACTGCACATCCCTTTCCTACTCAAGATTCCACTCAAATCTGGCAGTATTTTATGTCACCTATGTACAAACTGAAGAAGTATCTGCAGGTGTAGAATATGTTGTGTTCAGAATTCTGAGGCCAATGAAGTACTGGGCTTTTTCCTTTGTGGTAGAAGACACAGAATGAAGAAATTTATTTTTGACTTTGCATAGGATATTACTCCCTGTCCCAACCCCTGAATGCTGAAAGGTTTACTAAGTTGGTAGTTTCTTGAATCTTTATATGGTTTACTTTGTACCCTCTGGAGAATATATGTCTTACAAAGGACTCTAGCAATCTAGAGTACATTGTAACAGAGGGCGAAAGAGTTAATAAAATTCAGAAGCAAATTGCTAATGACATTTTTTGTTCAATTCATGTGAATCTGAACAATTTCTTATCTTACTTTTTTTTCTGATCTTACTTACTAATCAGAATGCAAAAGAATACATCTGCCAAATAAATGGCAGCATGCCATTTACCTAAGGCCTTGTTAACTTGATCTGGCAATGACACCAGTCCAGCAACTGCAATAAGGGATACTACTTTGTTGAGCTTCTGATAATCAGAATTCATTCTCTGAGAGTCATCAGAATTCTGCAGGAGCCAGACTGGCATAATTAAACGAAGATATAATAGAGACAGCCTACAATAAATTGCCATTACAAATTATCATAAACTTTGTGGCTTAAAACAATACAAATTTATTATTTCACATATATGGATGTTGGAAGTCCCAGATCAATGTGTTCTTGAGACTGTATTTCCTCTGGAGGCTGTAGTGGAGAATGATTTCTCTGCCTTTTCCAGCTTCCAATTGTTGTTGGCCTCCTTCAGGGTATGAGGATGCATCTCCATCTTCACATCAGCTTCTCCTTTACTCTGGGTCTTCTTTCCTTGTGTCTGCAATGAAGACATTTGTCATTAAATTGGGATCCATACAGATAACTCAGAAGAATCTCATCTCAATATCCTTAAGTATATCTTCAAGGACTCCGTTTCCAAAGAAGATCACATTTACAGAGGCCAGGGATTTTGATGTACATAGACCTTTTGGGAACCATCATTTAACCCATTTTACCAACCTTTCTGCTTCCTTGAGATACTGAAGAAAGGCACTAATTTCTGTCATTCCCTCCAGAACACAATATTTTCCCTGATTTGCTATCTTAGTCAGGATCTGGGAAGTGGCAATTTCAGAATATTTCACTTGATTTTTCTCACTGTAGGAGCTTTTACTTCACTGGCAAAGGACCCAGGGTAAGGATTGCTACAACTCCCAATTACATCAATTCCAATTGTACATTTGGGAATTTGGGAAACAAAAATTGGGCATATGTGGCTTAGACTTTACTGAGGATTTTATCTGGGATTTCACTGGATAATTTCTCCCCAACAAAATCTTTACTTTAAAGACAGCCATGGTGACACATGGAGTTTTCAGTCATAACATCAGTTAGGATCCTTTGATAGGTAGTACTCCAAATGTTAGGGATTCACATTTCCTCAGTACGCATCACCCATGTAAATGACCATAGGTATCTTTGGGATGGATTGAGAAAATCATTGTAGTATATATCTTTTTTGATGTCTTAAGATTCTTCCTCCTGGGAACCTGAACTCTTCTTTAATTAGTATTATTTTTATTGGTGCATTGTAATTATACACAACAGTGGGGTTCCTTATGCCATATTCATATATGCACATAGCATAATTTGATTAACCTCCTTCCCTTATACCTTCCTTTTCCTCTCCTTCCCCCTTGATATGGTTGCTCTACTCTATTGACCTTCCTTATATTACTATTATTATTATTATCAGTGCATTGTAATTATTTATTAGTGGGATTCACTGTGGTATTCTTATACATGGACATTGCATTATTTAGTAGATTTCATTCACCAGTAGTCCCCCATGTTTTCTTCTCCTTCCTTTCTCTCAGCCCCTTTCCTCTACTCTACTGGTCTCCTATTTTCATGACATCCCCTTTTTAATATCCTTTTAATTTTTTCTCTAGTTTCCACATGTGAGAAAAAAACATGCAACCCTTGGCTTTCTGAGTTTGCTTATTTCCTTCAGCATGAAGTCCTTCAGTGCTATATATTTACTAGCAAATGACATAATTTTATTCTTCTTTATGGCACAGTAAAACTTTATTGTGTAGATATAACACATTTTCTTTATCCATTCATCTATTGAAGGATAGCTATGCAGGAATCTGACCCCTTCTTCAGTTAACAGATTTTAAAATCTGAAAGTCCTCTTGGTCTGAGAATTGAACTAGGGATTGTGACTTTTCAGCGGAACAATTGCCTTCAGCTTTCTCTTTAATTTTTGTCTGTTTTGGTTGTACTTACCAAATAACATTCTTGTTGGTGACCCTTCTATTGTATCTCTGGAGATGTCATTATTTATTAACCAGATCTACAAACACCTATGGGCCAAGCTCCATGGGCTGACCCCTCTGTTCTTTCTCAGTCATGACAACTGAAGACTCCTGGCTCCTGATAGTTAGATGCCATCACCAGACCTTTATGACTTGGGAGATGCCATCATTCTTATGCATGTAATGAGCCTGGTCTGGAACAGCTTCTCCTACCATAGTCCTAGTGCAGAGGAGCCACCATTGAATTTCTCTCTCACAAGTAAATTCTGGTAGCCATGGTGAATAAAGTGTCCTCTGGGTTCTTTTCTGGGATATAATCCTCTGGTAGGTCTTCTGATCTCACAAAAAGTATCCATTTCAGCATGCCTATCTCCTTTAGCTTTTGATTCCTTCCTCCCCTACCAGGCAAGGGTGCCTCAGACATTTCTGCCTTGCTCAGCATTGGCTATCTCCTTTTATGGGTTTCTAAGAGTCACTCTAGCAGTGAATTCACCTATTCCTTTGATCCTTCCAGGGTATTATATTTCATTACCCCCAAAGTGTCTCTATATCTATAAATTCTTGCTTATTCAACTTCAACCTTCTATACCAAGAATTTTCCCAGTAACTAGATGGCTAAGGTGGCTTTATGGCATTTTGCTCAAATATTTGAATCATTTCACCTACCGGAGATATCCCTGCACCTTGTTATTTTCCCCTTATCCTAATTGGTGACATCTGTAATAAGTCTCTGTCTTCTGCCAGGAACTATCTCACACCCCACCTACCCATCAGGATGGCATTTTTTTCACCAAATGGACTGCTAATTTGTCCCAATCCTCATTTTGTATACTGTTTTTCTGGACAATGCAAGTACATCTCTGGTGATACTTGTCTTCCAAAAAGTGGACTCTAAGGATTATTCATACAAGGATTTAGCAAAAGAAGGAATAGGAAAAGGTGGGTTTGTTTTCAGACCATGCTGTAGGTCTGATACCTGTCGAAGGAGTATGGTAAGGTTGCAGTGCAGGGTGAAGAACATTTTTGCTAAGCTCAGAGAAAGTTCATGGGCTCCAATGTTGCTCCTTGGATGTGACCTTAGTGAATATGGGGATGGATTCCAAAAGTCCAGTAATGAGGCCAGCAGGTAAATATGCTAAGTCTTGCAGAGTGAGCAGCACATTTTCATGACTGCCACATCAATTATTAAAATAAGGATGGATGAGAAACATAACTTTGTAGTGGAACAAAACTGGATTTGAAACCTTGCTCTTTAACCTTGAGCAACTTATTAATTTCTTTGAGTCTCTATTCTCAAATTTTTAGCTATAAAAGTAAGGATATCAGTACATATTTCTATGGCAATTGTAAAATGCAATGATTTATGTAAAGTTCCTAGTATGTTTTCTGAATGTAAATGTTAGTTCCTCTAAGTATAGGAATATGAAAGGACTCCAAGTAAGAAGGTACACTGTACATCTTGGAGTTTCATGATAGCTACCTTTTGAAAATTACAACTCATTCCTCTGAACTCTCAAAATAATGTACAGTGGGAGCAATGACAAGATGAGTAATCTTTTCTCATTTAGTGTTTCATTTCAGAGACTTCAACGTTTCATATTTCTTTTTTTTGGGAGGTGGTTACTGGGGATTGAACTCAGGGCCACTTGACCATTGAGCCATATCCCCAGTCCTATTTTGTATTTTATTTAGATAAAGGGTCTCACTGAGTTGCTCAGTGCCTCACTTTTGCTGAGGTTAGCTTTGAACTCATGATCCTCCTGCCTCAGCTTCCCAAGCTGCTGGAATCACAGGCATGCACCACCATACCCAGCGAGTTTCATACGTCCTACTGTGAACTTAATATAAGATTATAGACTATTTTTTAGATCTTTCACCTAGTTGGTTGTATTGCTATGAATGTGAATTCCAATATTTACTTGAAAATGTTTCATTTAAATGAAATTGACCATTTTACAACTACTCAAACTTGAAAATCTTATGTTCTCAACAACTATACTATAGAAATCGATCATTTCATGCTGAGAAAACAATTTAAACCAGGAAGATAAACATAATGCATAAAATACTGCCTTTTAAATAAAATGGTATACCGTAAAATATTATGAGAATTCACTCAAACCAATGACTGTGTGCACTGATGTCAAATGACTAGAAATCTTTTTACCAAAGTCTAAGGCTAATGAGAGGTCCCCATTTGAATGATATGTAGGGGAAAATGTGAATAGAATTCTCATAGGTTAGATTTTTCTAAATGAAGAGTGATCTAGACAGAAAAAAATCTTGATTTTGTTTCATTGGTCTACAAAAGAGAAAAATAGCTTTGGGAGCAAAAGGGGAGTTATTTGTCTATTCCACCCACTGTCTCTCTCTTGGGGGCTCACTTGGAGAAGCTAAAGTCAGGCGAGAAACTATCAACTGTGGTTAAATTTTCTTCTCACCATTCCACAGCCCTCCTCTGTGTCTCTGTGAATAGGAAACATCATATGTACAGCAGATTGGGGTGGGTGAAGAGAAGCTGGACTGGATACCAAGTCTGTCATGGTCCTTCTGGTCTTTCCACCCCCTGAATGGCAGAGTAGCCAGCAGAAAGTGTTGACTCTCCTGCTTGTCCCTTCCCCTGGTCTCTTTTATGCCACACATGCGCTCACCCCTGTCCACCTACACATGTGCAAGAGGTGTGGACAATTAGAGTGACTATCTGAATAAACACATTAAACACTACTACTAAAATATCCAATTTTACTTGGAAAGTTGGAAAAACACCAATGTAATGGATTACTTAAATTTTCTTGTAGAATTTAGTCAATATGACATTGAAAGAATAACCCCAAGATTAAGGCACTCAGTCCCCATATCATCTTGCAATGAGTGCATAAGAGTAATGACTGGCTCTTTTACAATATTTCAGAAGCCTGATAAATCAGATACACCTAATCTTGTAATTGTCAATAAACATCCCACTTATCTTCTCTACCTTAAAATCCATTTTTGATTACTTCTGGAATTCTTCTTGATTACTTCTGGAATTCATTCTTCTGGAAATTCATTCTTCTGGATGCCCAGAAGTAGAAAGGAGGAATGGTAGAGGAAGAAAAGGATGATTATGGCTGAAGATCATGGAGAAAATTCCCCAAGCACATTTCTCCACCAAATTTTCCAAAGAAAGTGTCACTTTGTAAAAGAAAAATTAAATATGTAGTTAGGTCCTTAAATAAATAGACAAAGAGAGATATAGAGGGAGACAGGTAGACAGTCAGTTTCCTTTTCCAAGGCAATGGGAACTTGCTACACAAATTGGTTCTGTAATTTATCTAGGTCTTGTTGCCTCTTTTGGCAAGGATGACTGAAGAGGAAATGGGATAAACAAACCATATTTGTGGAAAGCAGTCAATTGCTGAGGAAGGGGAGAGGAGAAAGGCTCTGTGTGAAGAGCAGCAGTGATACTACTTGACCTTTATGGCCCAGCAGGAAGCAAAGGCCTGGGTACTTCTTTCACATAAATCTGTCATAAGGAGCTTCACTGCATGCCAAGAAGAATTCCCAAAATCCTCAAACACAACACTGGTTCCTTCCTCATCTAAACTTTCTAATACTGGTCCAGGAAGAATTTTCCTTCTTCTACTCTGAATAGAATATGCCAAATGATATTTTTCAAAAAGGAAACAAGAAGAGGAATAGGAAAAACAAATTGAAGAGGAAAATCACTCAGAAAAATGTTGGATAAGAACAGTGAAAATTTCGCCCAAACATATTTTTTATGAATTCACAAACTTTATGAAGCAAATCTGTTATAAAGTAGAATTCAAAGAAAATGTTTTATTACATTGTGTTAAATGGTTTTTAGATGTAGAGAACTGCCATCTTTTCTAGATCAGGAAACCAGTGGTTATTAAACCTACTGCCACTCATGACTAAGGTCCCACCCTGAGATGCAAGTCCCCCAATCAATGCTGGCTTGTGCCATGGTCCCCCCCCCCCCAGAAGAATGAGTACATCACGTTTATGTTTTTGACATCAATATATTGTTCACTGGACATTGAGCTCCTGCATAAGATCCATAGAGCACTACAGCACTTGCTGCCTGAAATAGGAGGAGCAGAGCTTCCATCTCACCTCTGCTGCCCTGCACCCAGGAGAGTGTGTTTTGTTTGTCAAGTACTAATTACTCCTATAAAGGGGTCTGCAAATTGGAACCATTAGCTTTTCAATCACAGCAGTATAGGGCAGCATCTAAAAGGATGGTGGGAAGAGCCAACCTTCCATGTCAATCAGAAAATACTTAAAGAGAATGCTAAGGTGAGTAATAGCATCAGTAAAATTTGGGCAATGTAAGAGAGGGAAAAGAGTGGATAATGTATAAATATGGTGTTTCTTCTTTGTTCATATTAGATAATAGCTAACAAACACTGTGCTTTTTCACATCATGGGCCACATAGAAAAGAATACAGACCAAATGCAGCATATAGCTGAGCCTGACCTTCTGCCCTATTGCCTGCAACATATCTTTAAATCACCATATAATGTGCCATGAAATATCCATTGAGAAGCACCCATCTACAGATTAAGAGAATTAAGTATGAAGTATTCTTTGTCAATACTTATCAAAATTATAAATTAAAATACCTAAGATATTTATTGCATGTATGTACTTATACTATGTAAAATGACATATTTATACAGATAGTAAGGGAGGTATTATTTTTAATGGCAAAATCTTGGAACTAATTTATATACTCATAATTGGGGGACCAGTAAAATGAGTTATGCAACAGCATACAGTGTGATAATATGTAATAGTTAAAAGTATGAAACCGTTTATACGTACCAAAACACAATGGTTTCTGTCCTGAACATTAAGTAAAAGCAGCAAGGTAAAAATAAATTGTATTAACGATAAGACATGTAATGGCATATATGTGTTTTGAATGTTTGGAGTCTGTGTTGGAGACATCCTATCTGCTCCTCCAGATCCACTCTCTTCCCTACTCTGCTTTACTGCCTATTCTAGAAGGTCACCTTGTATGAACTGCATTAGTAAGTTCTCCTACTCTCTGGCTTCCTGATTCCTCTACAAATAGGGAGTACTGAGAAGAGATTGGCAGGAGGGAGGAGAGGGAACCCAGGGCCTTATTCCTCCCAAAAACCTTTACCAACAGAGCTCCTTCCCTATGTATGAATGTGGAGATTTATGGCCTCTTATCTAGTACATAGATCTAATCCACTTCCTACATATGAAGCCTTTTGATGTAGGCCCAGTTGAAATAAGTCTGAATAGTGATTCCTCTTCCAAGACTTCTCCATGTGGACCTGGTCCATTTGTCAGGCTGACTTCCCTAGTAAAAGAGAAACACCTTGATATTTTGTAGGGTTTATTAAAGTTGGATTTAAATTGTTGCCAATAGCCAGAGATGAGAAAAACTCTTGAGGAGACTGGTCAAAATAGGAACTTATGGAAGTCCAGTGATAGATGGAGTGTTGGCTTGAGTCCATCTTGGAAGAGGGTCAGTGGAACTTTCATACAATCCTTTGGTTTCTCCCTGCCCCCACAATACCTGGATATATCATAGGAATAGACATGCTTAATAACTGGTAACATGCTTAAATTGGATTCCTGACCTTGCAATGAAGGTCAAGTGAAGGACCAATCTGAAGATGCCAAACCAAAGATGATACCACATTCCTAAGGCAACCACAGAGCTTTTCGCTACCATCAGAAACTGAAGGTGCAAGCATTGCTATTCCTACCATATCCTCATTTAATTTGTCTATTTAGACTATACAAAGCCATATGGATCATGGAGAATGAGTCTACATTCCTGCAAACCTTCTCAGGTGGTGATGTGATCACAGCTGTTGTTCCAGATGTTGTATATTTATTGGAGAAATAAATACAGTTCCTGACACCTATTTATTATCAAATGCTGCAGTTTCCCCACGTTTTAAGCATAGATAGTCAGAAGCAGTTGGTCGTTAAAGATAAAAGTAAAGTTTTGTCAACTTCTCTGCTTTTTGTCGTCAAATAGCCTAAGGTTTTGCTGACCAATTTTGAAGCATGTGGTTATAGACTACTAATAATATGGCTGGCATGCTCAGGGATATCCTGTGAGAATAAAATATATGCCATGTTTTTAAGACAGTATGAAAAAATAAATAAATAAATAGATTTTTTTTAAGTATGAAAAAACATAAAACACATCATGAATTTTTTTATATTAATAACATATCAAAATGATAATTTGAATGTTTTAGGTAAAATAAAATATATTATTAACTTTACCTGTTACTTTTTACTCTTTAATATGTGGGCACTACAAAATTTATAATTATACTTGTGGCTTGCCACAATATATGCTGGTCTAGAAAAAAATTAGGTTGTATTGATAAAGAACAATATAGAGACTCATTAAACTGATGGCAGTTGTGTTGTGGGGCACAATTTTAAGAACAGATGGATCACCACTGAGAAGTTCAAATCTAAGTGTCTTCTTCAGCCGGCCAGCTGACTGTCTCATACAATGCCCAAAATGGCTATTGGGAGAACAGCCCCGACCATAGAGTAGCAGGGGTTTTTATACCATAAGTAAGTACACCAATGATAAGTGTCTGTTGCTGATTCAAAACTACAAACTAACATAATGAGATCTACAATCATAAGCAGAAGGGGAAGTGGGTCAAAATGACCTCAGTTGGGTACAAGTTAAAGAATGGATACTAACATCAAGATAATTGTTGCTGACAGGTACATTGTCCAAGAAAAATAGGAACCAAAAAGAGAACAATTTTACATTATATGAGAATTGCCATTTTGTGTTTCCAAACATGGGAGAAACATTTCCTACGTAACATGGAGTCTCAGGGTAAAATGGAATCTGCTTGGTCATTGCCAATATAGCCTGGTCTATAATGTTTCTATGGAGTCAAATATGTCAACTCATCACAAAACAACTGAACTTATACATAAAACTTTGTAGGTACTTGATTAAAAAAAAAAAAGAAATTATGTTTACTTAAAGAGCCTTAATCCATTTCTGACCCTAGTGAGTAGTTTCATTAGCAAGACCTCAACCTGTTTACCACTGTGAACACTGAATCCATGTCGAGTGTCCTGATCCCACACCCTTCTTAATGAACTGCTTTAACAAGATTGTTGCTAGTCCACATTGCATCTTGGTGAGAATTAGAAAAATGTGCATTTTCTGCAAGGTATTTGACTTCTACCTCTCAAAATTTGTAATAAAAATTTACAAATCAGTGTTGACCCTAGTGTAAAAACGCTTCCCAGAATAGTGCAGAGCCAACCACCTGCAAGCCCTGTCTGATGGCCCTGCACCCCATGCCTCAGAACCCTGACTCAGGATGCCTATTTGTAAGTTCTGATTGTAAAAGTCATATTGGAAACAAATAGGAAACTGGTAAAAGCATAAATAAAGAAGAAAAAAACGTGTAAAATTACTATCAAAAAATAACCTCATAGTTAAGGGATTATTCTAGTCAACCAATGGAAATTCATCAAACCAGTTCAAGTGTGTGAAAAGGACTTTATTGAAAGAAAACAATAAACAATGTCACAATAAAAAAGTAATAAAACCAACAAATCTACAATGATACAATGGTGTACTGCTGCCTATGAAGTGCTTTGGCTATGAGTCTGAGTTCTCATTATTTTCTTTCCCAAATACATTTGATTGCATCATTGTCTAAATTTTCTTCACATTTTTTTGTTCAAATATTCAAGAAAGAACCCTTAAATAGCTCATTCAGTCCATGGTTGATCATGCCTGGGCTGGCTATTTCCCCAGTATCAAAAGAATTCTATTTAGATTTTGGTTAGAATTGCATGAAATTTTAAATTAATTTAGAGAATATGAAAAAGTTTAGAACGCTCACTTTTATGGTGGAGAAACATGGTATGGTCATTCATCTAGTCAATAGTACTTTATATTTGGACTTTTAGTTTGGACTCTCCACATTATTTTACTCCCTAAGCATTTGGGTGGGGGTACTAGGGATTGAACCCAGCAGTGCTTTAGAACTGAGTTACATTACCAGTCCTTTTACTTTTTTTGAGACATAGTTTTGCTAAATTGCCCAGGCTGACCTCAAATTTGTGAGCCTCCTGCCTTAGCCTCCTGAGTAGCTGGGATTATAGGTGTGTACCACCACACCTGCTAATCACTAAGCATTTTATATTTGTTCTCATTTTTGTGAATTGAATGGTTTCCAGTTATAATTTCAAACTTTTTGTTAACATATTCCATAACTATAAGTGTTTTCATATTTATTAAACATGATTTAAAAAAATAATTATCTATTTGCCCTTGCTTGTTTGTTTATTTCTGAGTGAAATCCTTGGGGAGGTATGGCAATTACTATGTATATAAAATGAATTAGCTGATGGACTTCTATTCCCAGAATGTTCTGTTACTAGGCGTTAGATCAATGGCTGAGTCTCCACTGACACATACTACCCAATTCCCTTGATAACCAGCTAGAATTGCTGCACTTTTTACTGGGAGATTTCTTCTTTTCTGGGTCCGACATTAGGGATAACCATTTGCTCCTTTTAATAGCTCTTTCATGCTTTCTACTTCTTTAGTCTCCAATCTTCCCATGCAACTTGATTGCCAAAAGAACATTTTGGGCCTGCCCTTTATATCACTGAAGCTGGATGTACACCAGGTTGGCCTCACCAGGCAAAGCACAGTCATTTCCAATCAGAGTTTTCTCTTATTTGGGGCTCACTTATGCACACAGTACTCCCAGAGTTGGTTATGTTTTTGCCGTCTCTATTTAACTACTTTTGGAATTTTAAAATCAACTAACTCAATACATATCACACTTGGGCAATATTCTAAAATGTGTGGCAGATTACACACTGTTGAAGCCTGATGTACTTGAACAAATGTCTTCATTATTTCAAATAATAGCAATAAAAACAGCAAAATATATTGATGGAGACAGTAAAATAGGATCCACATACCTTAATAGTCTATATTCCAATTTATCAATGTTATCGATGTCATTTCCATCAGTGACAATGTGAACTTTGAGGTAAGGTCGTGGGAAGAATCAGAGGAGTGTGAGGCAGATTGGACAATCACCACGTCACAATCATTTCTAAAGTGAAGCGATTCCTAAATGTTGCAAAATGGTATTCCCCTTTAAAATATTTGCTAACCAACAGACTCATTTCCTTTCATCCTAGCAATTGCCTAAATGAAAACAACTTTTTATTCACCCACATAAAGCACTAGGTTTTTGGAAACAACAGGAGAGAAACCCAAAGCCACAATAGTAGTTTCAAAGGAATCAATTGTAATGTTCCCTCAAATTACCTTGTCAAGCTCTCAGACTGATCTGCCTTTGAAATAACAAAAGTTAAATACTTAGCATGCTTTGAAATGGAAACAAAACCAAAATTCCTTGCCTATTTGTATTTGGTGAATGTGTATAGTATCCTTCTAGCTTGCAATAAAGTATTTTGTTTGTTATATTAAAGCAGCAAGTCTGGTAGTTCAAGTAACCGAATCAACAGGTACCAAAGTTGTGAATCTGGCTTCTTGAACTACCATTTAAGGCAGTCAGAACACCTTTCCCAAAGGGTAAGTCTACTCTATTTGCCTTATTTGGAGTGAGAAGTGCCCAGTGTACCTGTTTCTTAGCTTTACCATTCAGCACATTCGTGAGACTGGGCAAGACATTTAACCCCATGGAACAGTGCCTTTACCTGTGACATAGTGATACAAAAAATATCTATTTTATTGATTTAAGTATGATCATCTCAGGGGAATTGTATACAATTCAGCCTTACTGGATCCTAGAAGGATTTAGAGGAGTTGGAAGCAAAGAGGCTGGAATAGAAGTCAAACTACATATGGCAAAAGACACAGCAGATCATGTGGTTTAATTCTACAGGATTTTTTAATAGTCAGAGGTGTGTGATTAAGCTGTATTTTTGTTTTCATACCTAATTATCAATTACCATTTTGATTTCTTGATTGACTCCAAGCAAACAGCCTCATCAGATATCTTTAGGGAAAGTTGCGTCCTGTTTCAACTACAATGTGCCACCTCTCACAAAGGTACTGTCCTATTACATTGTACCAAGGACATAAACCATAAAAAGCAAAAACTGTTAAAAGTTTAGTAAAATAGAAATAATATTACTGGATGAATAATGTCTAAAATGCTTTATACCACAAGCTTTAATAGAAGTTTAAAATTTCCATTTTGTAATTTAGACTTGCCCTGTAAAATACAGAGTCTTTCCCTTGTATATGCAGGAGATTGCTTCTAGGACCCCCATGGGCACCAAATTCTGCAGATGCTTGAGTCCCTTATATTAAATGGCATAGTATTTTCACATAACCTACACATATCCTTCATATACTTGAAATCATTTCTGAATTACTTACAATATTTAACACAATGTACATGCTATGTAAATAAGTGTTATACTGAATTGTTTAGGTAGTAACAACAAAGAAGCCTGTATGTTCAGTACAGACACATTTAAAAAAATATATTTTCAACCTGTGTTTGGTTGAATATATAGATACAAATACCCTGGATGTGGAGGACTGACTATGAAAGCAATTAGTTACATCTGTCTGTTTTGTATTTGAAACATGGCTAATACAAGTTGAGATGTGCTGTAAGCATAACATGCGCCACAGATTTTGAATATTTAGAATGAAAAAATGAAAATTTCTCATTTATAACTTCATATTGATTACCAGTCGAATGAGAACATTTTAGAATATTGTATTGAATAAGATGTATTGTTAGAATTAACTTCACCAGCTTCTCTGTACCTTCTAGAAAAAATGTAAAATGGCACAAGCAGCTCCCATTCCATTTCTATTAGAATGCATTGTTTTACGTCATTCTTGACAGTATTAGAAATAGGCCATACCTGGTACCATTATTTTCTTTCCAGGTACTTGCTGAAGAAAGAGCAACATTACCTGAAAACAGAGGTTATGTTTACATTTATAATTCCTGGAGAAAATGCAGACAGATGGCCTCATGAGTAAGAATCGTTTTGTATTTGGGTTCTGAAGAAATAGACACCTGAGAAATCACCTTGGAGACCAGTGGTGCCCTCATCAAAGCCAGAGCCGTGAAATGGTCTTCATAGTTTGCTGATCAGGGTCTCTGTGCTCCAGAAGGCTTCCTTCAGGTGCAAAAGACAACACTATGCATGGATAAGAATAAGGGACCATAAGAAAGTTGGTCTGCACATCAGAGGTGCCAAGATCAAAGACATCAGTCATCGGTATCAAAAACAAAAAACAAGACAAAAATCCACTAAATCATTTTGCATTCTTTTATTTCTTGTTTTTGTGTGTCTTCATTACTTCTAAATGCCCAGGGGAGAGGAACCACACACTGATCTGGTGTGGTGTTCTGTATAGGTGGGGATACTATTAGTTCTTTATGAAGGGTAAAACTCAGTATGATCCTACTTACTCCTTTTCAGTGGAGTTTAATGACTTAAGACCACATAAGGTTTTTGTATTTTAGAAAGCAGTTAGCTGCTAAGTCTCAGCATTAAAAAAATTTAATGATGTTAAAATGATGATGTAGTGTAAATTTCAAAAAGCTAGGAGAAAGAATTTTCATTGTTTTTCAACAAAAAGAAATGATAAGTGATTGAGGAGAGAGAAAAGTTTACTTTGATTTAAACAGTATGCAATGTACACATATATCAAAATATTGCATGGTACCCCACAAATATGTAGAATTTTATGTATCAGTTAAAAAATAAATTTAAATAAATCTATAAAATGTGAAACATAAAAAAGATTTTACACGTGATGGGAAAACATCTCTTGTGAATTTATATTAGATGATGTATGAATTGTAAAATCAATCCTCACTGGAATAGGGCAGAAGTATGTTGCCTGTATAAAACTAGCTTTAGCATTGTCCCAGTTCAATCCATTATCACTTTTGTGAACATGCAAGAGATTATTACCATAATTCCAAATTGGCTGTTATATGTTCCAGACATATAATCCCAAAGAAGTAATGGACTTAGATTCTGGAAATGCCTCTCAACAAAAATATCTCCCACTTTGGTTGACACACTAAAAATGAAATGAACAGTTCAAGTGTCTAGATGATGAAGATAATCCTCTGATTACATCAAAATCGCTGTGCAAATACAGCGATAGTAAGCAGATTAGATCCTGATCCATTTGTGCTGGCAATAAAGAAAAAGAGCCAGGAAAAACCAACAAATGAGAAAATATCTCTCCTTTGAAATTTTACAAGCCTTATAGAAGTACATCATGTTGGTTTTTCTTTGTAAGAATAGAAAGAAAACCTCCTTATCAGTGAAGTGCTGTGCTGGGAAGATGAAAAAAACAAACAGTAAAGTTTTTTCACCTCACCCTCTCATTTAAAAAAATGCACTTAGACCAATTGGTTAATCTGAAGGTGAGTTTAAAGACTTGGATGGGCTGGTAGACCTCAATGGCAGGCACATGCTAAAGGCAGGAACTTTGTAATTAACTGCAGGCACAAGACAATCAGTGAAAGAGATGATTCAAAGCCATGTTAGAAGAAGAGAGTTACGGGAGTAATAATAATAACTCAACCCCAAAGGTTTGCACAGCTGGCATGTCAATTTGGCATTGCTACTCCCTTGAGCTGTTAAGTATGTCAGATTTTCTCATGACAAACACAGAGGGTCTGAAGAGCTTAATGATAATCACATTCATCAGGTTCTATGCCTACCTCAAAGGAGCAATTAGCTAATTGTCCGTAAAGCCCTTTGAAATGAATACACTCAGTCAGAATTTTGACACACAGCCTTCAATTTGAAGGAATGTCAGGAATATTTTATATTAGCCTAATACTATCAGGCATGAAATAATCTATGTTTATTCATTATGTAATTTGATATGTGATCATCCTTCCTACCCACAAGTTATTTTTTTTTCAGCATTTTTTTGCTCTTCATTTAACCTTCACAAGGGACTGTGGTGCTTATGATGCTTTCATTATTATTGCAATTTCCTACAAAATATGTATTGTTTCACAGCCTTTAATTTTTGAATACGTGTTTACTGACTTCTTCTTCTGACTTTAAGAAACAGTTAAGATAATCTTGATATGTTTGTTTAAAAACACAGGGAGACATCTGAATAAACACTAACAATGGCAACACAGATATTCTGTAGCTCTTTTTAATTTATTTTTATTTTGGGTAGAAGCATAGAACCACAGAATTTTTAATCTCAACAGAAGTTTGGTGATCAACCAGTGAGATCTTTCTTTCTTTCTTTCTTCTTCTTCTTCTTCTTCTTTTTTTTTTTTTTTTTTTTTTTTTTTTTGGTATTGGGGATTTAACCCAGTGGCACATAACCATGGAGTCACACATCCCCAGCCCATTTTTCACTTTTTATATTGAGACAGTATCTCGCTAAGTTGCTTAGCGACAATCGTTGATGTTTATTCAAGTCAATTCTTTGTCTCCTGGCTGCCTCCAACTTTCCTGAAATTTGGAGATGCACCCTGGATGGCAGTGTTTAGAAAGTGGGAGGATCCTGTACTGTGAATATAGCCCCTGCGGAGGCTGCCCTCTGTACCCACAGCTTTGCTCCACAAGGGCATGCCACATTTTCTTCACACTAAACCCTCTGAAAAAAAAAAAAAGACTGGATGTGACAATTCAGGATGACAGAGGATAATCAGATCATAACTGATGAGGCAATCTGCTTCAAACTGAGTGTTAGAGCTCCCAGACCTTAAATCCCTGGACTGTTTCCAGCAAACCTAGCTTTTCTATTGCTTTATTAAGTCCAATGGTACACAACATTTAAAATACTTTTCTGGAGTGGAAGAAAGCACAGAGATGATCCCCCTATGAGTAGTTTTCTCCAAGGCCACCCAGTCCTAAATTTAGCCAGGCTTAAAAACATAGGAACAACTGGACATCTTTCTACCCTTGACTTTCTGAGAAGTTGTCTGTAGTCTGAAGATGACCAGGGACTTGCCCAACAGCACACAGCCAGAAAATGTGCCGCCATTTTGCAACAGAATTTCCTGACTCCCAAACTTGTGTGCATCTTACATTATAAGCAGAGCCACAGTGAAATGAAACAAGAACACATTCACTGAGGGAGAGAATAGAATGTTCACCAAGAGGGCAACATTAAACCAAGAGTGTTGAGAAGTCCTGTGGTAACCTGGCCTAATACTAACTTGCAGCCTGTCTAGGGACTGTATCCTAATGTTTTTGTGTTGCCCTAGTGACATTCTAATATGGAAGACTTCAGCTACAGAATTTCATTGCCTCCAAAATAGAACATGTCCATCTGGGAGCACCTGATGTTATAAAGAGCAAATGGACAAGCATAGAATAATAATAAAGCTACAGGGTTCTTGCCAGAGGCAGACCAACTCTTCAAGGCTTAGCATTTGGACACTCGTAAAGATAATTGATACCTTAACCACTTTGCAACAACTACATTATCTTTTCTTGTCTTATTCTTTTTCAGAACAAAAATTGTGTAACTGAAACTGGGAATTTTACCACAGGCCTTGGGTAATAATTTGAATAAGAGATCTTTATTGTAAGGATTCTTTCACTCTCTCAACTTCTGGGACTTGATCTCACAAAGTACAATGGTGACAGTAGAAGTGACAAGACTCTGGACACATGTTCCGCAATTCCAATTCAGGTGACAACTGTGAAGGGCAAACTCACTGCTGTAGACATCTGGGGCTGGACTTGAGGTCTGCACTTACTGGCTTCAGGAGGCCGATCCCACAGAGCATGAATTTCCATGTCTGTGAATAAGGATTGGCATAACTAATACTTAGAGTAGTATTATAAGGATTTTGTGAGCTGAGAGATATAATCGTGTTGTATAAACTGGAAAATATTCTTCAGCTATTAGCTACCACCAACCTCTTCTGTCTCAAGCTCAGGAAATATAGGCCCAACGAGGAGAAAGAGACTTTGGATAAGTGTTCCCCAAAGGCCCATATGTTAATGGCTTAGACTCCAGCCCATGACCCTGTTGGGAGGTTGTTATGGTTTCAATGTTAGGTGTCACTCAAAAGCTCATGTGTGAGACAATGTAAGAAGGTTTAGAAGTAAAATGATTGGGTTATGACAGCCTTAACCCAATCAGTGAATTAATCCCCTGATAAGGATTAACTGAGTGGTAATGGAAAGCAGATGGAAGGTGATCGAAAGAAGTGTGTCATTGAGAGTGTGCCTTTGGGGTTCATACTTTGTCCTTGTTGATCAGAGTGCTCCCCTGCCCTGTCTTTCCTGTTGCTATACTCCCAGCTGCTTTCCTCTAGCACACACTTCTCCTGTGATGTTTAGCCTCACCACAGGCCCACCGCAACCACGTGGTGCTGGTTCTGCAGGATTACATGATGCTGGAAGTAGGGGTCATGGAGGCTTCCACTGAGACTTCAGAGGAAGATCTGGGGAACCAGGCAAAGTGCAGTAGGGTTGGAGACCCTGCAGACAGCCCCTGAGAAAACCATGACGTGTAGAGAGGTGAGAAGGAAGCTAAAACTGCAGTGGAGACCCCTGAGATTAAGAAATGTCAGTACTGTGGGATGTCAGTACTATGTGGATCAATGCTGAAGGAATTGACCAGAGACAAACCAAAAAAAAAAAAAAAAAAAAAAAAAAGGGTCATGTGGCCTGCAACCAAAGGCCATAGGAGTGGAGTTGCACAAGCTCTTTGGAGAGAACTTCAGGAAGCCATGTGTCCCAGATGCCAGACATAGAACTACAGAACTTGTTTGCTCAGCATAATTTCAGTCTTGTTTTGATTCCATATTTTCTTTCCATGCTCCTATTTTTTGTTTCCTTTTGGAATAGAAATGTTTACTTTGTGCCTTTATATATTGAATATATATAATTTGCTTTTCATTTTTACAGGGCCTTGCACTCAGAGTTTGCCTTAAGTCTCAGAGGAGACTTTTGACTTGAACTTTTGGTTCATCCTGGTACAATTAAGACTATGGGACTCTTAAAATTGACTAAATATATTTTGCATTGTGAGATGGAAATGAGCTTTGGGGATTCAAGGGTTTAATGTTATATATGTAGGGTCCCCAAAAAACTCATGCGTGAGGCAATGCAAGAAGGTTTAGAGGTGAAATGACTGGGATATGAGAGACTTTACCCCATCTCTGAATTAACCCACTGATAGAGATTAACTTAGTGGTAACCGAAGGCAGGGAGAGTGTGACTGAAGGAGGTGAGTCATAGGGGACGTGCTTTTGGGGTTTATATTTTGTCCTGTTGAACAGAGCACTCTCTCTCTCTTCTTCCTGGTGCCGTGTTCTGGGTGACTTTCCTCTGCTGCATACTTCTCCCATGATGTTCAGTCTCACCCCAGACCCCAAGGAATGTAGTTGGCCATCTATGGATTAAGACCTTTAAAACCATGAGCCCCAAAATAGAATAAACTTTTCCTCCTCTAATTGTTCTTGTCAGGTCTTTTGGATGTATCAGTAAAATACTGACTACAACAGGTAGTGGATCCTTAAAGAGGTAGGACTTAGAAGAAAGTTTTCTGGTCCTTGAGTGTGTGTCCTTTGAGGGGATAGTGGGACCCCAGCTCCTTCCTCTTCTCTTTGGTATCCCAGGCATGAAGTAAATATGCTTTACTATGCCAGGCACTCCTGCCATGATGTAATTCTCTTTCACCAGAGGCTTAAAATCAATGGGTCCACCTGATCATGGGCTGGAAACTTTAAAACTGTGAGCCAAAAATAAACCTTTCTTTTAATAAGTTGATTATCTCAGGAGCTGCTTACAATAATAAAGCATCTACCAGTGGCTGCAATCTGATTGATTATATCTAAAATTAAAATAAGGGGCTGGGGATGTAACTCAGTGGTAAAGTGTGTACTTAGCATGTATGAGACCCTGGGATTAAATTCCCAGCAACACAAAAAGGAAGAAAAGAAGGAAGGAAGGAAGGAAGGAAGGAAGGAAGGAAGGAAGGAAGGAAGGAAGGAAAGAAGGATAAGAAAAAAAAAGAAAATTAGAAATGGCATACACTTGTAGTTCCAGCTACTGGGGAGGCTGAGGTGGGAGGACCACTTGAGCCCAGGAGTTGGAGACTCCTGGACAACATAGGGAGACCTCATCTCAACAAAACAAATTTAGAATGAGAGCAGGTACATGATAATGAACGATTCATTATCTATTGATGTTTATTTGCAACGATGATTGCTAAGGAAATTCTCAGTTCTTTAATGTAGGCTACCAAAAGAAATATTTTTTCTAGCAATTTAGTTTTTCCAGTACAAACTCTTAGATGCACTTAAATTTCTTATAGGGAGAAGGGATTCAGTCACCTGAAACTAAGGAAGATACTTTTTGCTTGAATTCAATAGGCATTTCAGGATGGTTAGCAAAATGTAAATCTATCTTTAGTCCATAATATATGATTATGTTCCTCTTTTGGGTGTTTGCTTTCATTTCACAAATCATTCATTTCATTTTACAATTCATTGAACACATATGTCCTATGTGTTCATTGAATTGTTTTCCAAAGACTTGATTAATGTATAGGCTTATTTAGCAGCATGTTGAGTTGTTTATTAGTCTGCCTTCATCAAGTATATACAATCCAGTATTCAGGATACCAAAGCTACTTAGAAAAGTTAATCACGTCACAATGACAACCAGGTGATGAACCATGACCTTTGAGTACTGTGTTTCCATTGTATATATGTCCTACATTTTACTTATCCCTTCACCCACTGAATGAATTCCAGAAGGAGGGAGGGAAAAAAGGGAGAAAGAGAGAGAGAGAAAAGGAGAAAAAAGGAGAAGGAGGAGGCAGCGGGGAGAAGAGAGAGAGGAATGAGAAAAGAAGCTCTCCTTGTATTTTCCAGCTCTCTGTGTTGGTGCACTCCAGTGCTTTTCAGGCTGTTTATAACTCAGCCTTCATTTCTGCTTCAGCTGAGACTAAGCATTAGCCAGGAAAAACTTAGGATCTGCTCTGGTCTTTTTTTATTAGCATGAGTTCTGCCTGAGATGCGTGCATGACTTTCGGCACTTCCCAGTGTATGTGGATTCTTTCGACTGCCCTAATTTCCCCAAAGAAACTATCTCCAGATTTTCCTTTCAGGCTTTTGACATGCTACAGTTTCCCTCAATTGTTATCTTTTGCCCCTGTTGGCAGCAGTTGTTTATTTTCTAAAAATGTTTTCAAGGAATGCCCACCTCATTCTTCCCTGAGTGAATTCTGAGTTAGGCAAAGCAAGGGAAAACATTTTTCCATCATTCCATATAACTCTCAGATAGAGTAGAACTGACAGACAATTCTTTCTTGGAGGGAACATGCACTCAGTCCATAAGTATGTGATTTTTTTCCTTTATGTGGTGTACTGCATTAATTGGTTTTCAAAAACCAAGTGTTATACAGATTTAATGCAATTTCTATTAAAATCTCAATGACATTTTTCATAGAACTAGAAAAGGCAATCATGAAATTCATTTGAAAAAACAAGAAACACAGAATAGCCAAAGCAATTCTTAGCAAGAAAAGTGAAACAGAAGGCATCACAATACCAGAACTTAAACTATTCTACAGAGCAATACTAACAAAAATGGCAAGGTATTGACATCACAATAGACATGTAGACCAATGGTATAAAATAGAAGATACAGAGAAAAACCCACATAAATGTGGTTGTCTCATACTAGACAAAGGTACCAAAGATATACATTGGAGAAAAGATAGTCTATTCAACAAATGGTGCTGGGAAAACTGGAAATCCGTATATAATAAAATGAAATTAAACCTCTAACTCTCACTCTGCACAAAAATCAACTGTAAGTGTATCAAAGACTTGGAGATTAAATCAGAGACCCTGGACTTAATAGAAGAAAAAGTAAGCCCAAATCTTCATCATGTCAGCTTAGAACATGACTTTCTTAACAAGACTCCTAGAAGTAAAATTAAGAATCAATAAAATAGGATGGACTCAAACTAAAAAGATTCTTCTCAGCAAAGGAAACAATAACATGAAGAGCGCCTACAGAAGGGAGAAAATCTTTACCACACAAACCTCAGATAGAGTACTAATCTCCAGGATATATAAAGAACTCAAAAAATGTAACAGAAAAAAAATCCAATCAACAAATGGGCAATGGAACTTCACAGAAGAAGAAATATGAAAGGGCAACAAATAAATGAAAAAGTGTTCAATAACTCTAGCAATTAGAGAAATGGAAATTAAAACTATACTGAGATTCTATCTCACTCCAGTCAGAATGGCAATTATCAAGAATACAAGTAACAATAAATGTTGGTGAGAATGTGTGGAAAAGGTACACCCATACATTGCTGGTGGTACTGCAAATTGCTGTAATCACTATGGAAAGCAGTACAGAGAGTTCTCAGAAAACTTGTAATGGGACCACCATCTGAACCAGCTATCTCACTCTTTAGTTTATATCCAAAGGACTTAAAATCAGCATACTCTAGTGATAAAGTCACATCAATGTTTATAGCAGCTCAATTCGCAATAGCTAAACTATGGAACCAGCCTATATGCCCTTGTACAGATGAATGAAGAAAGAAATTGTGGTATACACACATAATGGAATATTACTCTGCCTTAAAGAGGAATGAAATTACAGCATTTGCCTGTGAATGAATGGAGCTGCAGAATATCATTCTATGCAAAATAAGTCGAACCCAAAAAACTGAAGGTCAAATGTTATCTCTGATAAGCAGATGCTGATCTGTTGTAACGGGGAGGGTAGTGAAGAATGGAGGAACTTTGGATTGTGCAGAGGGGAGAGAGGGGGAGAAGTGGGTCAGTGGAGATGGGAAGGATGGTAGAATGAGACAGGCATTATTACCCTATATGCATGTATGATTACACTACTGATGTGACTCAGCATCATGTACAGCCAGAGGAACGAGAAGTTGTGCTCCATTTGTGTACAATGTGTCAAAATGCATTCTACTGTCGTTTATAACTAATTAAAACAAATAAAAAAAGAAAGAAAAACAAATTTGCATTCCTGTAATAATTTTTTTCTGGCAATGGTATATAATTCTTTTTGTTTATTGAAGAGTTTGGTTGCTGCTATTTTATGAGGATTTTGTACCTGTATTTATGCAGGAAATTGATCTGTAGTTTCATGTGGTTTTATTGTTGGGGTATCTGTCTGGCTTTGGCATCTGGGTAATACAGTCTTCATAGAATGGAATGAGAAACAAGCCTGCCTCTTTTAATATTTTTGGCACATTTTTGGAGGAATAGGTGTTAATTATTATTGAAATGGGTGATAGAATTCATTGCTGAGGTCATTCGAACCTGGCATCTTCTTTCTGGGTAGATTGGTGTGTTTGCTTATTTGTTTGTTTGTTTTGTTGCTAATTCAGTTTCTTATTGTAGGACAGTTCAAATTCTCTCTTTCTTCTTAGGTCAGTTTAGTCGTTTGTGTCTTTCTAGGAATTTGTCAATTTTTGTCAATGTTATCTAATCTGTAGACATATAGTTGTTCTTAGGAATTCCCTACAATCCGCTGTACAGTTAATTTTCTTTTACTCCTGACTTTAGTAATTTACAGCAGAATCATTTTGCTTCCAGCTGGAGCCTGGAAAGTCCAAGAGGAAGGTTCCAGCAGATCTGGTTCCTTGCGAGGGCTCTCTGGCTCACAGTGGCTGCCTTCTACCTGTGCCCTTATGTGTCCTTTCTTTGGTGTGTGCTTTCAAGAAGAGAGAGACAAAGAGAGGGAGGCCCAGAGGGAGAGAGAAGTACAAGATTTCTGTTGCTTATTCTTCCTATAAGGATGCTAATTTTATTGGAACAGGCTCTACCCTATGATCTCATTCAGTTTCAGTTATCTCATGATAGTCCTTATGTCCAATTATAGTCACATTGGCAATCAGGGTTTCAACAGATGAGTTTTGAGGGGTATATAATACAGTTCACAGCACAACTAACTAAAGTTGTGTCCGTTTTGTTGATCTTTTAACATAATTGATTTTTAGTTTTGATGATTTTATGCATTATTTAGACACATTTATTTTACATCCATTTATTCCATGTGCATCTTTTGAGTGCCTGCCACCATGCTAAAGTTTGTGGGAATACAAATGAAGAAGACACATTTCTTACCCTCTTGATGGAGTGTGTTGTATCATTCTTAAATTTAATATGGATAATTGTCTTCTCAAAACTGTTTACTAAACTGCAATTCAATCTACTCAAAACTGAATACTTCTAGATCATGTATGCCTAGACAATGTGTCCTATTTTTGGTTGTTGACCCATTGCCATTTATTGACCACCAGTACATAGAGTAGACCAGGTCCCCTAAGGATAATTAGGTTTTTAGGATGCACTTGTTTGTAGACGATATGCTGAAATTAATAACCCTAGTGAGTGGATCAAATATATGAAGACCTACTTATGATACAGAAAAGAGGAGCTCTCACAATGTTACGCAGAAGAAGGTGGGAATTAAGGAAGCACTGAGAAGAACAAGTAGGATTTAGAGGTCAAGTTGGGGGAAAACAGGGAAATCCATCAGAAGGAAATGATAAGTGGATTGAATTTTAAATTACATATAAGTCTTAACTACCTAAAAAGATTAGCAGGGGAAGGTTTTTCAGATGGGAGGAGGGCAGAGTCAGCGAAGTCAAGGAGGTTTTTCACCCTCACCTGTACGGGAGGCTCCAGGCAGCCAGGTGTATCTGGGGAGTAGAGGCACCCTATACAAACAAGTGCCTTACCTGTACTTTTCTCTGTGGGTCTTCCTTCTAAAAAGTCCCGACCTAGGTTTACTTTGATTGTCATTTTGAAGAAAAACTGTGCATTTATTTTTTAAGTTCTCTTTGATTGGATCATAATAACATCACCAAGGCACTGTCATTCTGGTAGAGTCTACTTGCCAAGGGATTCAACTAATTCATTAAATCAATAGACTTGGGACATCAGTGACTTGATTTCAAGGTAAAAAAGCAGTCGGATAATGATGATTATATTAAACTTGAAGTCTATGCCAGTCAATTAATTAATGACAAATGAAAAAGTGCTTTGAGATGAAGAACAATATGTTTTCTGTCCTCTTAACAGAAGAATATTCTATGCACAGGTAGGCTACTAAATGGAAAATGAAATGACAACCAAAAATACATATATATAAAACCAAAATATAAAAAATGTATAGGAGTGATTCTATTACCCTTGATATGTATATCAGAGACCGAACGTAATTTCTGCTACATGTAAAATGTTTTTCTAAAAAACATTTTAATTCTGTATATTTAAATTTATAGTAGACACATATTAAAACCAGATGTGCTTACTTTGTTACTCATCTTCTCAATTGCTCATATAAAAGTATTCTGCTACTCCAATTATGGAGCTTTCTTCTCAAATTTTTGCTTAAGCCTGTAAAATTAATTAATTCTGCATACTATCAGTAAATTAATATCAATAGAATATTCTACAAATTGAATATTAATTCTGCAAATTTTTCTACTATGTTTAGGTCCCCTAAACAACTCAAAATTATTTCATTCATTATATATGAGGGTTATTTTTAAGGGTAAAAGGTGGCCAGGGAAAAAGTTTTTACAAGAGAGAAAATATTATTCCAAAGCTAGTTTAATCCCAGAGCAAGATATTTTATCCCCCGAACCATGGCATGATCTCCTCAAAGAATGAGATGTTATTCTTGGCATGTCGGTGACAGAAAAAATCCTTACAGGGTCCGCCAAATCAAGTTTTTTGCTTATTTGTTTTCTCATTTATGTTTGGCTTTAGTTTTCAAATGATAGGTAATATTTAGGGTAGTATGACCCAAAGTAACCACTTGTGACTAAAATTATTATTTGCATCTCATCTATTCAGTTGGGAGCATTGAAGTGGTTCAAGGGATCTTCAGTTTTTCCTTTCCTTTTCTTTCTCTTAACAAATGCAGAAGGATGTGCAGTGATAAGGTCTAGTTCTGAAAGCCAATTTCTCCTTTCCCTCACATTTTGTATTGTTTTTGAGACAAAATATGTAAATGCCAAACAATGTTTTGGAATGATATTTTCAGAAACATAAAATAGATGCTTGTCACCCATGAGATCTTGCTTAGGAGTGCACTTATTATTTTCAGACCTTTTTCTCAAGCATGAAGTGCAAAGTCTATCCTGTGGAGCATCAGACCTTTCTGTAGAATTATCAAGTTGGACTAGATGCTGTCAGTTTTAAAAATCTGTAATTTCTAACAATATCCAAAAATTGCCTAGTAAAGGTAACAATTATTTATATTCCATAAATTATTGATCTCTTATAGATATTCTCTTTGAGTAGTAGAAGCTGGAGAAGGTCATATAGTTCTTAATGTAGAGACTGTATTGACCACCAGATAAAATGGAATGTAGTATGTAGAAGATTTTTAATTTGTTATAATTAGTTATACATGGCAGTAGAATGTATTTTGACACATCATACATAAATGAAGTATAATTTCCCATTCTTCTGCCTGGACATGATGTAGAATCACACATGTCATAAAATCATATACGTACATAGGGTAACAATGTTTGATTCATTCTATTATCTTCCTACCCCCAAACTCCTTCCCTCCTTTCACTCCCCTCTGCCTACTGCAAAGTACCACCCCAACCTTATTGTGAATTAGCATTAGAGAAATCATTTGGCCTTTGGTTTTGGGGGATTGACTTATTTCACATAGCATGATATTCTCCAGCTCCATCCATTTACCTGAAATTGACTTAATTTCATTCTTCTTTAAGGCAGAGTAATATTTGGTTGTGTACATATACCACATTTTCTTTATCCATTCATCTGTTGAAGGGCACCTAGGTTGGTTCCATAGTTTGGCTCTTGTTAATTGAGCTGCTATAAATATTGATGTGGCTGTGTCACTGTAGTGTGCTGATTTTAAGCACAAGAACTAAAATCAAGAATCAATAAATTGGATGGATTCAAACTAAAAAGCTTCTCCTCAGCAAAGGAAATAATCAATAACATGAAGAGAGAGCCTACAGAATGGAAGAAAATCTTTACCACATGCACCTCAGATAGAGCACTAATCTCCAGGTTATATAAAGAACTCAAAAAATTCTACACACACAAAAAAAAAACCCAATCAATAAATGGGCTAAGGAACTGAACTGACACTTCACAGAAGAAGAAATACAATCAATCTGCAAATATATGAAAAATGTTCAACGTCTCTGACAATTAGAGAAATGCAAGTTAAAACTACACTGCCATTCTAGTCAGAATGGCAATTATCGAGAATACAAATAACAACAAATGTTGGTGAGGATGTAGGGAAAAGGTTCATTCATACACTGCTCATGAGACTGAAAATTGGTGCAATCACTCTGGAAAGCAGTGTGGAGATTCCTCAGAAAACTTGTTATGGAACCACCATTTGATTCAGCTATCCCACTCCTTGGTTTATACCCAAAGGACTTAAAATCAGGAGATTTTAATTTCATACATTTTCACCAAAAATGATCTCTGAAGGTTGCTTTAATTCTGTCTTTGAAAACCTTGAGCAGAGTTCTTTATTGTTCTGTTTCTAATTTTAGACTGTTCAAATGGACCGTTGGTTGCCACTTGTCCCTTGGACACAAAAGGTAGAGAGATTCAAGAAGTGAACTATGGAAGATTAAACTTGTGATGGTTGATCAGTCAACATGATTATGGGAGTGTAATTTGTGAATTTCAGATTCATCATCTTTTAAAAATAGGCTTCCATTGCAAATATTCTACAAATGATTCTCAAACTCCCAGTGTTGAAAAGCCTTGGTTTGTATGGGCACAGGCTCTAATGTACTGTCCAATGTAATCATTTTACTCTTTCAACGGTTTTCAGTCACTGAAAGAAATAGAAACCATGACAAGGGAAAAACACCTCAGGGTTCCACAAGTAGAATCAAATTTTAGTAAAATGAACATTGATCTTAATAAAATTCAGATTTATTAAGAACTGAAGGCCTGGGGATATAGCTCAGTTGCTGCCCTGAGCTCAATCCCCAGCACTGCAAAAAAAAAAAAGAAAAAAAAAAAAGAACTGAAATGCAGTGGTAATACTGAACTTCCTAGTCCCCTTGAAGTACCTGTGCACCTGTGCAGAGCCAGAAACCCAAATGGAGTGAACAGTTACAATCGTGCAGGTTCTAGCCCTTCCTGGGGCTTTGTCAGTGCTCTGCATGCATCTTCCTTGTCCCCATCCCAGTGACACCCAAAGAAAAGCACCATTCCTATTTTTTTCTTATCTAGAAGATGGCACTCACTAGAAAACTTCCACAGAGTTCCACAGGGAGCCAGGGGTGGGGAAGAAAAAGAAACATTCCTGTAACTAAGTAAGTAATCTCAGCTCAATCATCTTAGGTTCCCTACTTTCTACTTTGTAGAAGTGAAAGATAACTACCAGAATGCTGCTTAGCAAGCCATTACTAAGGTCTTCTTTGTGATGGTGAAGTCTGCTCTTTATTGAACACAACCCAGAATTCCCCCATCATGCTTCATTGCCCATAGTTAACTCTACTCAAAAGGACCATTTTTGAGTCCTTTAACCACATGTGGTTCCCTCAAGTCTGGGTGTGGGAAATATTACATTCATCATGCCTGGAAGTTGCATGCACACATACACACATGCACATACATCCTCCTGGAGACTTGTCCATGCTGGATACACAGTTGGAAACATAGACCACGACAGCATCTCAGCATGGATAACCTCCATTTGCAGTGTTGCAACTAACGTGAATGTTTGAATCTTTAGTAAGATTTTAATCCCCAAGTCATGGACCAAGAATTTTACATGTCATCAAATCATCTAATAAAATACATGATGTGAGCCTACTGGATTTGTGTAGCTCAATCTCTCACTGAACACAAAATCTAATCAGGTCAGGGGGTCACACGAGACTCATTGTAAGTTGCATTATTGTGGATATATTATGGAAGCATGGACAATCACCTAACTTGTGAATTAACTAATGATGTATTTATTTTGTGACAACTGCATTTGTCTTTCAGCATCTGTGTAGGATTTGTTTGAGGGCCCTCTGCAGATACCAAAATCTGCAGATGCTCAAGTTCCTTATATAAAATGATTTAAGATTTGCAAGTAATCTTTGAACATCTTCCTATACACTTCAAATCATATCCAGATGACTTATAATACCTAACACAGTGTAAAAGCTATATATATAAATAATTGCTATCCTGTATTGTTTAGGGAATAAAGACAAAAATAAAAAGTCTATATGTGTTCAGTATAGATGTAATTTTTCCCCGAAATTTTCTCTCTCTGATTGGTTGAATGGTTGGCTTTCACATCTGTGGATACAGACAGCTGGCTGTATTGCTTTCTACCTCAGGGAAAGAAGCCATTGCATCATTGCTGCTGAATAGTCCAGGGTCAGTCAGGGTGTCTGACGCACATGGCAAACTGCAGAGTCCTCACTGACTACCATGCAAAAGAGGCTCTGCAGAAAGGAACAGGCTGAGGGGAAAGACAAGTGACGTGTTCCCATATTCCCCAAGTTTAGCCATACTTCTTTCCTTCTGAATTGTGGTCATTTATTTTTCTTTCTTTTTGGGGGTTGGTGGAGGAGTATGGACATTAAAATGTCTTATTTTAGGCAACTTACTTTGTCAAGGAATAGAATAAGTGTTCTTCCATTGATAGTTTTCTTCAGCACTTGTCTTCAATTTCTTGATGGCTGTGACATGGAGAAGGTGACCTGGTTCTGACCTTGGAGGGACAATGCTGTTTCCAGACTTTTTCCTCCATCCTCTTTGGTAGAACGCTCCCCACAAACCTATTTTTGTTGATTCTTCCTCCCCTGGTCCCACTTTCTTTGCCCTGTCCTTTCATTCCTCCATTCCCTTTCCTTACCTTCCCATCTGCTCCCTAAAGATTAGTTCTTACAGGTCTGTGTCTCTTTCCTTGTGAGCAGGACAGAAGCAGTTAGGATCAGAGATTTCTCAGAGACTGCCTCACTTCAAATCCTAGCTCCACCATTCTAAGCCACTCCATGCTGCATTCTTTTTTTAATTCTTAAAGAAAAGATGAAAGTAATACCAACCTCCTATAGGTTTTGTGTATGTGTGTGTATGTGTGTATGTGAATACACACCCTATAAAACACTTAGAATAGCATCCGATATGAGCCCAGCACACAGTCAATGCTAGTTCTCATTACCCTTGCCCTTCTAGGAGGAGCATTATCAGTGCTCTGTCTAGGAGGCAGAGATACAATCCTGAACACTTACACAGAATCATTTAAGGTAGGTGCCTCATTTTCTCCATTTGAAAACCAATGCTGCAAATCCCATCAATATGTACAACTATAAAGTACCAATAACAAATGTGGGGAAAAAAGAATATAAATACTGATAATTCCTATCTTTATCAGGAGGTATTTGAAGGGCTTGAATGGCATCAACTTATAATTCCTTCACCTTCTGAAGGTGAATGTTCTTCAAACATGTTGCCATGTTCTTTAGAAAATTGTTCACTACTTCATTAATCAAAATAGAACTTCACTGACCTAAATAAGGTTCTGCTCCTTCATGAGGCAAGTATCTTCCTCCCCAATTTTTATAGGATATTTGAAAATGACCTTGAACTCCAGAATGTCACGTTCCCAGATACTCTTCCTTGGGTTAAATAGTTACCTTGCCCTGAGGCCACAGGCACTGCAAATTAAAAAAGGAATTTCCCTCTTGAATATAATATGTTACCTCTAAGAAAGATTGCACATCTGGGCACAATTGCTTTCATGGTGTGATATAGCTGATTAGAATTAGGTAACATCAAGGGCAGTGAAGAAATCAGTGAATAAAAGAGCAACCCACTCATGCAATTTATTAGAAGAAAATGTACAGGGCCAAATGTTATTTTCTTCCCCTTTTTTCATCCTGACAGACAACTTTATCTCCTTCTCTAGTGGTAGTTCGAGAGTCTTAGTTTCCAGTTTGAGAATTACAGATGTAAATAATAAATGTAAGTGTATTCATCAACTTTTTACTTACTATAACAAAATACCTGAGGCAGGCTAACTTTATAAGAAAAGAGGTTTCAGTAGCTTATAGTTTTGGAGGTTCCAAGTCCCAAGAGCATAGCACAAGCTCTGGGATGGACCCCATAACAAATGGTGAGTGTAAAACAAATGTGGAGGAAGGGTCTCACCTAAAACCAGAAAGAGGGGAGGGACCAGATTCACTCCTTTCATAACAACCCTCTGGTAAGAATTACCAAGAGATTACTTGAGAACTACCTTAATCCCTGAAAAGAGCATATCCCAAATGTCTCAAGGAGCTCCCACCAGGTCCCAACTCTTGAAGGATTCATAAACTCCCAAAACTACCACTCTGGTGAGACACCCAAACTGTATCAAAACATGGCAAGAAGTTAGCCCAAACTTGAAGGGAGCAATTTCATTAACAACTACAGAACTCAAGAGAGCACTGTGCGGATACAGATCCCCCAGCTAGGAAAGTTTTGACAAGAATATTCCTGTGATGTCCTCTCTATTTTCCTCTGTGTGTGTGTGTGTGTGTGTGTGTGTGTGTGTGTGTTTGCTTGCTTAGCTTTCAGTTTCTCTGTTTCTTTGTGCTCACTTGGCTGATTTGAAGTGATGGGTACTTACTTCTAGAGACATCATTGGGACCTCAGGGTGTTGCAGTAGCCTAGAGACACATTTCTAAATCTCTGTCTTACCTGACATATCAACCTGGCTGGTGATTTCTGATGAAAGAAATGACTGGAATTTGAAGACAGGTTTTAGTTCAAATCCTGTCATACTTCAGAGTAATGGAGTTCAGGGAGGAAAAAATAAAACCTTTGACTTGTAAGCTCTCCGAGCTGATGGGCTTTTAAATGGCACTTGGTAGGCTTTAAATTGTAATCTTCTCCTTCTGAGCAGAATCTCGGGTCACTTACGTGATTATATGTGTGTAAGTGAAGTGCTTCTGGACATCAGAACTGCAATTCCAAACCTGGGAGACTGAAGGGACACAGCACTGTGAAGTCTAAGCATGGGTGGACAGGGAGCCAGGAGACAAGGCTGCCATGAATGAGTAGGTGGTGCTTTTCTTTCTCAGTCATTACCAAGACTTTTGAACCAGCATTTATTACAAAATAAAAAAAATTGACCAAGACTAGAATTGTTGACAGAAGAAAAACTAATTTCATTGAGTTCTTCCATTGTGCCAAGTGCTCTTTTAAGTACTTAGTGTGTGTTAAGTGAAATAATTATATAATTTAAGCCAAATTAATTCCCTTTTGTAAATGGATTGGCCCAAGTACAATTAAGTACCTTGTTCTTAGTGGCAAAGTATGGATCTAAGATATATTAACAAGGTCACACCATGGTTGACAACCCTAATTTTTAACCTAATCCTAAACTCAATCCTAACTCTAAACCTCAGTTGAAAACAAACCCTAACCCTAACCTCACCCCAAGTCTGAACTCTAAGCCTTAAACTAAATCTAAATGCAATCCTAGCCCTAACCTTAACCAAAATCCATTATCTTCAGAAACCATAGTCTTAACCACTATGTTTTGATGAACTATTACTTAGTGATCAATATTATTTGGATACTAGTAAAATTGATACAAAATAAACTGCATAGATAAACATGATAAAATAATTTCATTAAATAGATTGATGGATCCAGTGAATGACCGTATACTCTGACTCTGGGCTAGTAAGTTAAGCAATATATTTAAAAGAAGCATTTGACATTCATGTAGCTTTCAAATAGAAAAAATACTCTAAGACTGGAAGATGAAGCATTTGAAAGGATAAAGAAATGGGATTTTCATTTTGAAACTTGCACTGGCATTCTTAAAATAAAAATGTTTTCTTTCTTCTATGAGACTTCATCCTGTCTCAAAGATACTAGTGAACAGAAGCTATGTTTTACCATTGAAGTAAAGTGCTGTTGAAGTATTAAATTAGTTCTATAACAATCTGGCTATGGGAACACAAATATCAAGTCTGTTGTACTCCAAAGACTAGAAAGGTACAGAGGAGAATAGAAAACATCAAAATTCAAATGGATTTTCCATGATGGAAAGCTCATTTAGAAAATGATAGATTCTCCCTCTTTGTGAACCAAATACCAGCTACAGGGGCAATGGAAATTAAATTTCATATTCAGTTTTATATTTAAAAACAGTAATAATGAAAACAAAATTTAGGTTCCACAAATAGACCAGGTAAATCAGACACAGAGATAATAGAAGAATGGCATTTTTGTAATATGGTCCATCCCCAGGATTTAGCCCCTCCCCAAGTTAAAATGGTCCTCAAACATCACATAGATAGATGCTTAGTATGTACTTGTGGGTTGAAAAGAGAAAATAAGTCATCATGGCTAATGTATGTGTGTGAGTGGATTTACGTATCAGGACACCAGTCAACCATATCATATCATTTTAGCTCTGCTGCATCTTCCAAGAGCATGTGGACAGGATAAGCTACTGTTTATGTGTTTAGGTATTTTTTTTTCTTAACTGAAAGAGAAATGAGCGGATTCAACTCATTAAAGAACATGAAGGAGTTAAAATCACTCTAATAAAAATGTTCTCTTCAAAAGAAAATTTACTTAGGAATAGTGACCAAACTCAAAATTTGTTAACTTGTAGTAGTCTTTGTAAATTGACCAGATAATTTAAGTTGGTAAGATATTCTAATAGAAAGGGGAAAAAGGAATACAGAACAGAAAGTCTAGACCTTTTTATCCTGTATCCATGTAAAGGTAGAGGGTCACTACAGAGTATGTCCTTCTAAAGGTACTTAGTGCTGATCAATGCCATTGATCATCAATTCTTGGTTTTTTCAAAACTTTCACAGGGACTAAAGAATAAACTTTCCTGTCTTAAGTTGTGTTGTGTGTTTCACAGAAATACGTGAAAGAATATGCACAAGATCATATTACTCTCTGGCTTCAATCTTTCATTGGCCTCCTTTGTTCTCAGAATGAAATCTTAGGCGCAGAACAATTACTTCCAAGACCTTCTACAAATCTTCCCCTGATTAGTTATTGTTTGATCAATTTCCTTCTTGACCACAGTTTCAGCCAATATTTTTGTTTATAATACTTGCTCTTTTTCTTTTTACTTATCACAATTTATACCTTTTCTTCTACTTGACCAGGGAGACAAATGGCTGAGGGTGTGTGCTTGTTAAGTGAATGAAGGAAGGACTCCCAACTTCAAGGACAGTTGGAATGCTATAAAAAGGTGAAACTATACACATAAAGCAGATAATTAAGAGAATGTTTGAGGAAAATGAGTGATCAGTAGAGGCCTTTGGGAAGAAGTTTCAGATGGGAATTAAACCTGAATTAGTATGATAAGACTGGTGAGGAGAGGATATTCAGCTGGGAAGTGGCATGGGTAATAACTCAGAGGAAGGAATAAGAATTTTCTGTGAGGGATCTGGTGAGTGGACTGAAACAGAAAATGGATTTGGCCAGATCAACCTCTTGGTATACAGAACACTTGGATACTCCAATCCCTTAACTTTTCCCCTGAGTAGATTGGTCCACGCAAATGGTCTCCTAAACCCATAAACACAATGGCAAATCTTCAAAGCAAACAATCCTGGCATGGTGGCAATTTGCCTGCAATCCTAGTGTCTTGGGAAACTGAGGCAGGAGGATCATGAGATCAAAGCCAGACTCAGCAAATGTGAGGTATTAAGCAACTCAGTGAGACTATGTCTCTAAATAAAATACACAATAGGGCTGGGGATGTTGCTCAGTGGTAAGTACCCCTGAGTTCAATCCCTGGTACCCCCCCCAAAAAAGCTTCAAATTAAAAGGAAAAATATAGAGTCTATTTCATGTAAAATTTTCAGAGTTGACAGGAGGAAGATGGCACTCAGGGACAAAGTTCAGATGTTATTTTCTCTGTTTCTTGCAGGGTGCTGAGGCGTGCTTGGAACCACGGTTAGAGCCGTGGTCTGAACTCTGCACAGATGCCTTCTTCTTCCGACTTGTACTTCAACTCTGTTCTTTTTCCTCCTCATAACAACTTTCACTGTCTGCTTTTTGGGCTTTTCCAGTTCTTCCCAATCCTTCTGACTCTTGGGCCAGCTCTTTGCTGTCAACATCTTCCTTCTCATTCTCTTCCTCCTCCTTGCCCCCTCCATCCCTGCTCTTTGTTTTCTCCTCCTTCTTGTTCTTCTTCTGCACTTCCTCCTACTCCTCTTCCTTCAAGACTCACAGTGTATAAAACACACAAACAAAAAGAGTGCCAGGTGCGGTGACAGGCTCCTGTCATCCCAGCAGCTTGGGAGACTGAGGCAGGATGATCACAAGTTCAAGGCCAGCCTCAGCAACTTGGTGACACACTGTCTCAAAACAAACAAACACACAAACAAACGAAAAGCGCTGGGGATATAGATCAGAGGCAAAGTGTCTCTGAATTCAATCCCCAGTATCAATACAAATAAGAGAAAACCCACAAAACCAAAAAAAAAAAAAAAATGATAGGATTAGGAATCTGATAAAAATGGCAATATTAAGTAGGGTAAGAATTACTAGGTAGGTTTCACGCTTACTTGACTTTAGGATGATGGTAAGGTAAACAAGTAGAAAACTACTTAAGACCTGTGTTAGTCAGCTTTCCAACACTGTAACAAATACTTGAGATAATCAAACTTATACAGAGAAGAGCTTATTTTTGTTCATGGTCTTAGAGGTCCCAGTCTATGATAAATTGGCCTCATTGCTTATTTAGACCTGTGATAAAGCAGCCCATCATGTGGAAGCAAGTGGCAGTGCAAAACTATTTACCTGGTGGAAATTTTTTTGTGATAAGAGAAAGAGAAAGGGTTAGGGTTCCACCATGCCTCTTAAGGACACGCCCTCAACGACCTAAACAACTTCCAATAGATCTCACCTCTTGAAGGTTCTACCATCTCCTAATAATACCTCCCTGGCTATTCTTAATTCCAACACATGAGCCCTTGGAAGGCGTTTATGATTCCAACTATAGCAAAGTCTTTAAAATGTAAAACAAGAGAATAATGGAGAGGCCAGGGCTGGAGTTACCAAGTGAATGAACTTGATAAGAAAATAATCAAAGTTGCAAAAAAAAGGGGCAAAGGAATTTTAAAAGAAATCAACACATGATTCAAATGTATCTTCCTCCTTCTCCTCTGCCCCTATGATATCTTCAAAACTTAAAAAATAAATAAATAAAATAAAATACACACAAAAAAATGTACCTTCCTTTTTCTCCTTCTCCCCCAAAAGAAACAGAAACTCAGTTTATGATGTGCTAAATCATAAATCAGTACTGTATTTATGTAACACTGGATTCACAGAAAGAAAAACTAACCAAAATGGAGTCAGGGGTGATGATCATTGCAATATCCCACAAAACATTCAGTTGCAGTCCTAACCAGTCCAAGGGGCACTATCCTGTTCCCCTACGTGACTTTCCTTGGCCAAATCAATATGGCTTCACTCGCCCTATTCAAACTCCTTAGTTTAATAGCCATGTGGATATGCTGAGCAGCAGTTACAAAGGGAATTAATTAGTGATTTAAGTCTTTGGATTAAAATTGCCCTATTTCCTGTTATCTTTTCAAAAGTACGTACTCCTTGATGTTGAAATCTACTGAGTGATCAACCTCTTAGTGGAAGCTGACTTTTCAGAGTTTTAAATTTTAAACAATGTGATTGACGAGGATTTATGTATTCATGATACACAACATGGTGACTTGATCAACATACACATTGTGTGGTGATTATTACAATCAAGTTAATCCATCACCACTCATATAAATTCTCAGAACTTTTCTTCTTTATCTGATGAGATTATTTTTCAGTGGCAGAATCTTTGATGCTCCAGGGTACTGAACTTTTGGTTGGTGTGAGGGAAATGAGAAAGACCTCATGAAAAATATGAATTGGATAAGAAAAATAAACACAGGACTTTCATAAAAAACACTGTGCCTACCCAACTCATCTCTGAGGAAAGAGAAACATTAAATAGGATATTGTGTAATCAGCATCAGAAGGATGGGATTTGATGCTTTAAACACAAAGGTCATTCCATGGACAGTGCCCGATCCTGACTCTGTAACTACTGTGGACAGGAATATTGGTCGTGGGCATCATGGCCCACACAGGAGAGAGCTTCCTGGTTGGTGGGTCCTGTTTGAGTCTCATTCGAGGACAGTAAAATTGGGTTCCTCAGGGCAGGAACTGTTCCCTATGTGTAGAACTCACTAATGTTTATGCTACACAATGCTGAGATAGAGTGTTGGCCGAACTCCATTTCATGGTCAGGGGAGACACCTCGAATGAACAACTGTCCAGTTTCTTTCAACATTCACCAAGGCACTTCACTGGACCACAGGCCCATTGTACCTGCCAGGCACTGGGAAGCCTAAAAAGAACAGACCAGCAGACAAAGCCCACATCTATGGCAAAAGGTCTTGATCCTAAGCCCAGAACTCCTGCAGAAACCACAGGTGGCCTGGAAGATTTCTTCCAAGATAAATAGACTAGCTGTTTGTTGTCTTATTCAAGGGGCCTGTTTTTAAATAATCTGCTTTATGCGAACAAATCACGTGTGCCTCCAGGGTCTAAAGGGTACTTAATTACCTCGTGTAGCACCACTATGTTTTTCAACTGAATGCTTCATGTTTCTTAAATTCTCTCAAAGTTTAACTTATTGTTCGGTATACTGGAAAAGAGAAGGAACAAATTCTTATATTGTATCCAAGGGCCTCTTCCTGGCTGTCTCTAGATGCTGTGTTCTGTAACACCTGCAAGGTTTTTCTGTGGCCGTGAAGCAATGCCATAGCTCCTTTATTTCTGGATTGTGGTTTTGAATGGAAAAGCCCTGATATGTTTTGTTTTCTTTCCTCTTAATGTCTACTTTCTTCCCTTATTCTAAAATGTTTTGGACTATTGTAGGGTGTTTCTCAGAGATTATTTCCATACATGTCACTTACTTAAGAATTACTTATTCTCCCCCCAAAGATGCTTATGATCTTTAAAAAAAAATTTAATACATCAAGATGATAATGCAACAAATAACCCTGGAAATATAAATAAAAATTAAAACTGTTCTTTACTTCAGAAAGCAAATAGATTAAAATGTATTCTGTCCTTTCCCCAAAAAAATAATGTCATGAGAACACTTTTTTTTTTCTTTGCTCCTCAAATTTGTCTTTTAGTAGTTGAGAGCAGATGAAATCTTTTATCACTATATTTAGACGTCAACCAGGCAGGTCGGCACCATGGTAACCGCTGCATGAAGAAATGTTAGCAAGGGAGGGGCACTTGTGTTCCAAGGAGGGGCTTACTTCGTGTCAGCTGAGTGCCAATAAAGGTATAGCCTGGCCAAGGCAGTGTGTGCCATTCGCTCCTGCCCCAGCACAGCAGGGAAGGTGGGCCATCTGAGCACCACTGACACCCCAGCATCTTTGATGTCCACAAGATAGGGAAGGATGATGCAAATGAGTTCCTGAGCTTTAGGCCCCTCCCCTAAGTCCAAGCTGGTCCTTGATCCTGAACAATGCTTCCTTGGCCTCACCATGAGTCCTGACTATTCCACATGCTCACTTTATAAAAAAACTATGGATAAAGTAAGTTTGTTCCTGGTGTTTCTATCCCATGTTATTTTAGCACAACCGTTCATGATAAGAATTCAAATGGCAACAAGTTTTTAGTGAGTGTTTGCCTTTTGTCTGGGACTGTTTTTGGCACTGGAGATTGAAAAGTGAAAAGACAGCAGGGTCTTTGCCTTCTCCAGGCTTCAAATCACTGTGACAGAGAGATACATGACAAAATACAGTACGAATAGCAATAATAAATATATAGGAGACCTACATTTTTTTAAATGTCATATTTATAAGAGATGCGAAGAGTATCAAGCAAGGCAGTTTTTATACGGAAGAGTGGGTGTTGGCGGGGTTGCTTCCTTCTGAAGGAGAACTGGGGAGGGTGGTTCTGAAAGGCAGATTAGCCACCTAGGAGATAGAAAAGGGCTTTGACGGGAGGAGAACAAGTGGAGAAAATGACCTGCAGTATTCTACAAATACAATTCTAGTGTGGCAGGAGAGTAACAAGTACCAGACAAGTGCAAAATTGCTCTTCTCTAATCTGTCACACGTGTGCTCTTTAGGAGTGCTTATGTCTACATATAGCCCTCCAACAGGTCCAGCGGTGCACAGAAGTCTCCCATGAAATCTGGAAGGAAGAGCTCATGTCTCCCAGAAAAGTGGATCATTTTCCTTCTTTCCTGGAGCTCCAGCTCCCTGCAGCAAGAATGAAACCCAGTGAGGCTCTTGTCCTTGTGACTGTCATCAAAGCTGCAGCTAGGGCTGGGGATATAACTCAGTTGGTAGAGTGCTTGCCTTGCTAGCATAAGGCCCTGGGTTCAATTAAAAAACAAAACAAAACAAAAAACTGCAGCTGAAGTCCCCAAGGCTCCCTCTGAGTAACCAGAGAGTTTCTACTGGATCAAGGGCTGGCTGCACTCTGATTTCACAGCCAACTTGCCTCTCAAGGATTCAGGTGGCTTCTTCAGTTTTTGTTTCCTGCCCACAGGCACTGGGCTGCCTCAGCCTTCTCACTGGGGCTGCCTCAGCCTCCTCACTGGGCTGCCTCAGCCTCCTCACTGGGGCTGCCTCAGTGAGGATTTATGCCAATGCCAGATGATTATGGAAAAATTCTTCACTCCCACTGTGTTTCTATGGTGAACTTCTTTCCTCAGGACTCATTCAAAAGTGGTTGGTGACCACACACGGAAATGTCTGGCTTAAAATCCTCCTTCACTCTGAACCTTTTGAATTAGCATAGGGTACCTCAACTTTTTCTTCCTATGAGGTAAATTATTTCTTCCTTTTCTATGAGCCTCCTTGGTTTCTCATGTGCTAGTACCCACCCTTGCCAATCATCCACAGGTACAGATCTGCCTACATCTGAGAAGGAACCTAGCTTGGGTTCAGGCTGGTTCTTCCAAAGAGTATTCACATGTCAATCTGTCACCAATACCACTCTCTCAGCATTATTCAGAAATGTCCTTTATTTGGGTGAGCCATGCAGACTCTGAAACTCAGAGTTTCATAATGCTTCTCAGAAAGAAACACAAAGATTGTTTTCCTTTCTGGATATGAGGGCTTTCACTTCTTGTTGGATTAAAACAGAGTTCATAATGATCTGGGTAGCACAATGTTACCGTTCTATCCATGGAGTGAGCTTCAGAAGAATGGAGGAGTCTTAGAAAATACTTGACTGTCAAAAGAAAGGGTCTCTTTTAATTCTTCACCCAATTTCTACCCAGGCTGATCACAAGAATGAGAAAAGCACAGGAGAGTAAGGAATTGTACCAAAGACAAATGTTTTCTTTAAGATCTCATTCAGCCATAGTTTCTACCCAAGTGGAAAATATAAAAGAGAAACCAAAACCAGTTTTCTTTATAGGAAGGATAAGGCACATAGGTAGTGTGCATAAGGAGCTGATAGTGGTGGAAATGTGTTTTTTGAGGTAAAATATAAATTGTTTTGTTTCATATGACAGTTAAAAAGAAGAAGTACATCTTCATCATTGAGACACTAATCTTGAAATATTGGGAAATTTTCCTTCCCCACATTTTGATAGTAAGCATAGAGAGAGTTGGGACATTTGACAACCTGCTCAAGAGATATTATGACATATCTACCAAGTGAATAATACTATGCTAAAGTTTTGAAGTGATATAACTAAAGCAAGGGTTTAGTACCTTTACTTGTTCATTCATTCTGTGCATACTGATTGAGCATCACTGGATAAATTTGTTTTGATAACAGGTACTCCAGTTAATATCTGTGTTGGTAACAATTTCACTTGGAGTTCTTGTGAGAAATAAATGGGATAAAGTTATTTACTTGTTAATGTCTAGGAGACTAGTAAATATTATTTTACTCTCCTTTTTTTAGGATAAAATACCAAATTCTTTGTGATACATACACACACACACACACACACACACACACACACTTATATGTATATATGTATATTCCCACATATATATTGTGTGTGTGTGTATATGTACACTTACATACATTTCTTAGTACATTTTTGTCTGAAACTCCTGTTACAGTAGTGTATTAATTTTCCAGGACTACATAACAAAGTACTTGGCATAAACAGCAATAGTTCTAGAAACTAGAAGTCCAAAATCAAGGTATTGGCAGGGTTGGTTCCTTCTGAAGGCTGAGCGAAGGATGTGCACACCTTCTTGGCTTGTGGATGAACAGCTTTATGTTCTCATGGTATTCTTATATGCATCTTTCTGTGTTCAAATTGACTTCTTCAAAATAAGCATGACAGTCATATTGAATTAGGACCCACCTTAATGACATTGCTTTAACTTAAATAACCACATCTGTAATAGCATTATTTCCAAATAAGTTTACATTATGAAATACTAAAAGTCAGGATATTACATTGATCTGTCACTGTGATCAAAATACCCAACAAGAACAATTTAGAGGTAGTTTATTTGGGGCTCATGGGTTCAGAGGTCTCAGTTTATAGATGGCCCACTCTGTTGCTTTGGGTCAAAGATGAATGAGGAAGAAAATCATGGAGGAAAGGCACAGCAAAGGAAAGGGAAGCCAGGAAGCAGAGAGAGGGAGAGGGAAGGAGCCACAGGGATGAATAACCCTGCCAGGGCAGGCCACCAGTGACCTGCCTTCTCCATCCATGTCCCACCTGCCTACAGTTACCACCCAGTCAGTCCATTCAAACTAGGATGGACTGATTAGGCTAGTTACAGTTCTCTTGATCCATCATTTTCCTCTGAATATTCCTGTATTAACACAGGAGTTTTGGGGGATGTTTTATATCCAAATCATAACAGACCTCTACACATAAATCTGGGAAAAATTCAACCTACAACTAAGGGTCTTGCTTTACATGCAGTATCTGAACAGACCCTGTTCTCTCTTGTTCTCTTGTTCTTTCAGTTATAAAATCTCTTCCTGTTGAAATCTCTCTCATCTAATCTAACTAATTAAGAAATCTCATCAAATCTAACTTAATGTTCATCTCCTCTATGTGACTCTCCATGATTTCTCTGGGTGGGAGTTAACAATTTTTTAAAAAAAATTTTAATTCTAAATGCAATTATTTTCCTTTATTTAAAAAGTGATTTGATTTATTTTAGTAATTATTTTCTCTTGAAATACTACTCAGTCAATAAATATCTTGAATGAATGAAGGTATTTGTCAAATTGTTTCTCCTAACTACTGTAAAAGATTCTGTCTAATTTTTTTTCAAATTGTGAACGTACAGATCATTGGGCCTACGATGGAAGAACAGAGAAAACACTCAAGTGAGAGAGGGGAGGATCACATGGGAGAGACCCTACTCAGACAGAACTCCAAAGGAGAGCTCTCCTTAGAGGACCCTTCATGGTCCAAAGGTTTCTCTTCAACTTAGTAACTTCGGAAATCAGTTTCCTACTGCAAATGAATAGTGGTTCCATTTAGAGAGAAACTCATATATGATGTTGATGGATAAAATCAGTACATTGATATATTGATTCAAAATGAGAAATGAACTGTCATAAACCCTGAAGGGCAGTGTCCCCTGGTTAGTCCTATGTTGGAAGCCTGATACAATCAAGTTTGCTGGGAGAGAGTGGAATTAGATAAGGGAAAATCAATAAGTGATTTGAATATTTAATGTCATCAGACCAAGCAGATCTGATGCATTCATCTCCATCGTCATGATTAGCTTGCCAAAGGAATAATGTTCTTGAGCTTATTTGGCTAAGTGAAGGGGCACTAGCAATGTTTGAGCCTTGGGTTATTCCGTCTCATTGTGTAACATGATTATTCAGAGTTTTATAGTCTTCTGGGATCATATTTTCATTTTAATAACCAAATAAAATACTTTATGGCTCACATATGCATGACTATAAACAATTCAACCACCCCTGGAATATTTCTGAGTTTCCTGTCCTGCTTGTGATATACTGTCTCTCACTCTAATCTACTTCTTGCAGGTCCCCCAGTTACTACTTGCCATCTTGTGGATATCGCTGTATATTGTTTTGTCCTCCCTAATCCATTCCATCTCTTCACTTGTATATAACCTGTACTTCTCCCTTGAACAAAAGGATCACTTGACTATACTAGTTGACTACTGTGACAGAAATCAGTGTCATGAGGGAATTTCAAAACAGGAAAGGGAAACCAAATGTCAACTAGATATCACTGCTTTCTGAGATTATTGATCATAGCCTATGAGGGACCACCCCTCAGTTGTAATTTCTCCTCCACCATGTCTCCTTCCTTTCTTTCTATCTATCTTTCTTTCTTTCTATCTTTCTTCCTTTCTTTCTTTTTCTTTCTTCCTTCCTTTCTTTCTTTCCTTTTTTTTTTTTTTGTTCTGGGGATTAAACCCAGGAATACTTAACTACTGAGCCACATTCCCAGCCCTAATTTGTATTTTATTTAGAGACAGAGTTTTGCTGAGTTGCTTAGCGCTTCCCTTTTGTTGAGGCTGACTCTGAATTCTTGATCCTCCTGCCTCAGCCTCCCGAGTTGCTGGGATTACAGGCATGTGTCAACATGCCTGGATCCACCACTATGCTTTTGAAACACTTCAGATTAAAGATATCTCTTATATCTTCTTTCCTGCTCTCTTTGGCCCCAAAGTTCTCAAGCTAACTTCTCCATCCCACATAGAAAAACAATAGCAAAATTTTCTATGTAAAATAATCACAGCCCCACCCATACATGAGTATATTATTATTTCCATAAAATGTTTCTTAATGCCTTCTTTGTGCCACCACTTTGATAGACCTCAGGATACAATGGAGAAAAAAATAGGGTCCATGTTCTCAGGAAGTTTTAATCAAAAGAGTTACAAACTGAGGTAAATGTCTGAGAAAGAAGCATGGCAGAGTGGGAATATTTAGCAATTGCACTTGGCCATCAGAGTGAGCCTGAGCCAGGGAATCATGCAAATGCCAATTAATGAACATGTAACATAAGAAGGTAGAAAGGGGAGGTGACTGGAGAGACACAGCCTTCTAAGTAGAGAGAGCAGGGAAGATGCCTGGGCTGCACAGGAGGTTAAATGAGTCCAGTGTGAGTTAGGACAATGGAATGAGACTGGAGAGAGAGGTAAGATCATGCAGGGATTTAGAGGATTCTTAAGGCTCAGATTTAAGTTATTTTTTAAAAAATAATTTTACTCTGCCTACAGCACAGAGAATGAATTGGATGTTGACCAACGTCTGCATGGGAAGATAGTCCCATACAGAGATGATGGACGTTGGAAGTAGGAGCACATGTCAAACCAAGTGGAGATGGGAGGAAGAATTTGAGATTTATTATAAGGAATATCACTAAGAATCAGTGATGGACTAGATATTAGTAGTAAATGAAAGAAAAAAGGAGAAAAGTCACAAATGTGACCCAAAGACTTGAGATTGTATATCTAAAAAGATGGAAGTTTCATAAATTGAAACAGAAAGCCCTAGAGGAAAAGTAGAATTTGGAGGCTAAAACCATGAGTTCAGTCTGGTCATGTTGAGTTTAAGGTGCCTTTGAGACATTCAAATCAAGTTTTTGGCTGGAATGGCTACACAACAGTCAGAAAAGAGATCTTGTTTATAATTATTTAAGTAACATTTAGTTTGAAGATGTAATTAAGGGTGAATGACATTATCTAGGAAGAGAGTACGTGCATACCCATGTCTATAGCAGCACAATTCACAATAGCCAAACTATGGTGCCTAGATGTCCATCAGTGGATGTATGGATAAAGAAAATGTGGTATATATACACAATAGAGTTTTATTCAGCCATTATGAAAAATAAAATTATGTCATTTTCAGGAAAACGGATGAAACTTGTGAACATTATGTTAAGTGAAATAAGGGAAACTCAGAAGGTCAAGGGTAATGTTCTTTCTCAAACGTGAAATTTAGAGAGGAAAAAGGAAAAGAAAGGTGGGGGGGCAGGAATCTCATGAAAATCAAAGGGAGATTAGTAGAGAAAGGGACCAGGGGTGGGACCAGGGGAGAGAGGGGAAGTTATATTGACCAAATCATATTGTGTGCATGCACAAATATATAACAACAAATTCCATCATGTGTACAACTGTAATGTACAAATAAAACTGTTGACAGAGAAAAAGAAGAGTACAGAGTGAGAAGGCAAAAGATCTATACATGAACTTTAAATACCAGTATTTTGGGGGGTTTCAAGATGGCGAACTAGAGGGCGGCTGCATTTCATGTTGCTCCAGGACTCAGGATTCAAAAGAGGAGATATTGAGAGACTTGGGACCAACTCAGAGCCGCCGGGCAAGTCTCTCCCATTGGGGAGGCATCCTGGATGGGGCAGTAGTCCCGGAACGCAGGGAACTTTGTGAAGTAGAGTTGCCCAATGAGACACCCCTCCCCTTGCTGGAGTGGTGAGCTTGGACAACTGGGAGCATCGTAGAGGAGGCCACTCAGCACAGCGCTTGGACTCGGAGCAACCACTGGGGCTCCGGGTGGCTGCCCAGAGGAGGAGCTGCACAGTGAGCTGTTTGGACTCAGAGCAACCTCCTGAACACCGGGGGTGGGGGGGCTGCCCGGAGGAGGAGGAGGAGCGCGGTGGGTCACTTGGACTCGGAGTGACTGCACCAGAGCTACAGGTGGTAGCCAGAGGAGGAGCTGCATGGACTGAGATGAACGCCCCTGAATGCCAGGGCCTGCCCAGAGGAGAAGGAGGAGCGCAGTGGGTCGCTTGGACTCGGAGTGACTGCATCAGAGCACCGGGTGGCTGCTCAGAGGAGGAGGAGAGTGGTGAGTTGTTTGGACTCAAAGCGATCGCTCCTGAACACCCGGGGGGCTGCCCGGAGGAGGAGAAGGAATGGGGCGGGTCACTTGGACTCGGAGTGACTGCCCAGGGCTATGGGCGGTTGGCGGGAGGGGAAGGTGTGCAGTGAGTTGCTTGGACTCCTAGTGACCGCACCGGAACACGGGGCGGCTGTCCAGAGGAAGAGGCAAGTGGCAGGTCGCTGGGACTCGGAGGGACTGTACGGGGCTCCAGGTGGCTGCTCAGAGGAGGGGCTGCATAGCCAGGTGATTAGGTACAGAGCAGGGTCGCAGGACCTAGGCGGCTTCTTGGTGGAAGAACCGCACAGAGACACGCTTAGGGGCGGAACGAAAGTTCCAGTACTGCGGGCAGATTCTCTGAGGAGAGGCAGCCTAAGGAGACTCATCTGCGAAGGGTGAGCCTCCCAGGCCCGAAGGTAGGTCCAGACCCCTGGGAACATTGCAGAGGAAGGCAGCCCAGCCCAGGAAGTAGTTGTAGATTGAGGGGAACCTCTAGGAGGGGAACTGACCAGCGAGACCTCCCCACTGGGTGAGTCTTCCCTGCTGGGTGAGGTTTTCCCACAGGGACGGTAAACCAGAGACACAGGCAAAAACAGGCCTTGCCTCAGCCCGCAGCCTAGTTCCCCTTTGGATGACCATTGGTCAACAAGTGGAGGCACCTCTGCCCACTAGCAGGGAATATACGCCACCTGAGGGTCACCACCCCTAGAGAGGCAGCTTCTTCGTGGAGCTCTGCATTATCAACCTCCTCCAAGACTTCAGGCTACTAAAGGATAAGAGGGGATATACTAGCAATCTTCAGGGACATTATAAGTTGATAGAGGAAATCTGCAATATCTTAATGACCCACTGATTCCTGAACAATATGAGAAAGAAAGGGAAGAAAATGCCCCAAACAAATCTAGATGTTACATCAATAAAATCCAATGACAGCATGTCAGAAGAAATGACAGAAAGGGAGTTCAGAATGTACATAATTAACATGATATGGGAAACAAACGATGAAATGAAAGAGCAAATGCATCATTGAATGATGAGATGAAAGAGCAAATGCAGGAATTGAATGATCACATCAATCGACAGTTAAAAGAGCAAATACAGGAAGCAAAAGATCATTTCAATAAAGAGTTAGAGATATTGAAAAAAAACCAAACAGAAATCCTTGAAATGAAGGAAACAATAAACCAAATTAAGAACTCCATAGAAAGCATAACTAATAGGATAGAACACCTGGAAGACAGAACCTAAGATATTGAAAACAAAATATTTAACCTTGAAAACAAAGTTGAACAAACAGAGAAGATGGTAAGAAATCATGAACAGAATCTCCAAGAACTATGGGATATCATGAAAAGGCCAATATGAGAATTATTGGGATTGAGGAAGGCTTAGAGAAACAAACCAAAGGAATGAACAATCTATTCAATGAAATAATATCAGAAAATTTCCCAAATATGAAGAATGAAATGGAAAATCAAGTTCAAGAGACTTATAGGACTCCAAATACACAAAATTACAACAGACCCACACCAAGGCACATTATAATGAAAATACCTAACATACAAAATAAAGACAGAATTTTAAAGGTTGTGAGAGAAAAGAACCAAATTACATTCAGGGGGAAACCAATACGAATATCAATAGATTTTTCAATCCAGACCCTAAAAGCTAGAAGGGCCTGGAACAACATTTTTCAAGCTCTGAAAGAAAATGGATGCCAACCAAGAATCTTATACCCAGCAAAACTTACCTTCAAATTTGATGATGAAATAAAATCCTTCCGTGATAAACACAAGCTAAAAGAATTTACAGAAAGAAAGCTAGCATTACAGAACATTCTCAGCAAAATGTTCCATGAGGAAGAGATGAAAAACAAAGAAGCAAATCAGCAAAGGGAGAAATTATCCTAAAGGAATTGTCAAATAAAGGAGGAACCAAGTCGTGTCAAAAAAATAAATAAATAAATAAAATTAAAAAAACGAACCAAATGACCCGGAATACAAATCATATTTCAATAAAAACCCTGAATGTTAATGGCCTGAATTCATCAATCAAAAGACATAGACTGGCAGATTGGATTAAAAAGTAAGATCCAACAATATGTTGCCTGCAAGAGACTCACCTCATAGAAAGAGATACCCATAGAATAAAGGTGAAAGGATGGGAAAAACCATACCATGCACATGGACTCAGCAAAAAAGCTGGAGTATCCATCCTCATTTCACATAATGTGGACTTCAAGCCAAAGTTAGTCAGAAGGGACAAAGAAGGACATTTCATACTGCTTAAGGGAACCATAAATCAGCAAGACATAACAATCATAAACATCTATGCCCCAAACAGGGGCTCATCCATGTATGTCAAACAAATCCTTCTCAATTTTAGAAACCAAATAGACCATAACACAATAATACTAGGTGATTTTAACACGCCTTTCTCACCACTGGACAGATCTTCCAAACAAAAATTGAACAAAGAAACCATAGATCTCAATAACAAAATCAATAATTTAGACTTAACAGACATTTATAGAATATACCATCCAACCAAGAGCGAATATACTTTCTTCTCAGCAGCACATGGATCCTTCTCTAAAATAGACCATATATTATGCCACAAAGCTAATGTTAGCAAATACAAGAAGATAGAGACACTACCTTGTATTCTATCAGATCATAATGGATGGAAGTTACAAATTAATGAAAGAGTAAAAAACAGAAACTACTCCAACACCTGGAGATTAAACAATATGCTATTATATGATGAATGGATAACAGAAGATATTAGGAAGGAAATTAAAAAATTCTTAGAGGTAAATGAGAACAAAGAAACATCATATCAAAATCTCTGGGACACTATGAAAGCAGTACTTAGAGGAAAATTTATTTCATGGAGCACATTCAATAAAAGAAGTAAAACTCAACAAATAAACGACCTAACACTACAGCTCAAAGCCCTAGAAAAAGAAGAACACACCAACACCAAAAGTAGTAGAAGACAAGAAATAGTTAAACTCAGAGCTGAAATCAACGAAATTGAAACAAAAGAAACAATACAAAAAATTGACAAAATAAATAGTTGGTTCTTCGAAAAAATAAACAAAATTGATAAACCTTTAGCCACACTAACAAAGAAAAGATGAGAGAAAACCCAAATCACTAAAATTCGGAATGAACAAGGAAATATTACAACAGACACAACTGAAATACAAAACATAATTAGAAGCTATTTTGAAAATCTATACTCCAACAAAATAGAAAATTTTGAAGACATCAACAGTTTTCTAGAGACATATGAATTGCCTAAAGTGAACGAGAAGGACATACACAATTGAAATAGACCAATTTCAAGTAATGAAATAGAAGAAGTCATCAAAAGCCTACCAACAAAGAAAATTCCAGGACTAGATGGGTTCTCAGCCGAGTTCTACAAAACCTTTGAAGAAGAGCTCATTCCAATACTTCTCAAAGTATTCCATGAAATAGAAGAGGAGGGAACCTTCCCAAACTCATTCTATGAAGCCAATATTACCCTGATACCTAAACCAGACAGAGACACATCGAGGAAAGAAAATTTCAGACCAATATCCTTAATGAACATCGACGCAAAAATTCTCAACAAAATTTTAGCAAATCGCATACAAAAACATATTGAAAAGATAATGCACCACGATCAAATAGGTTTTATACCAGGGATGCAAGGTTAGTTCAACATCAGGAAATCAATAAATGTAATTCACCATATCAATAGACTTAAAGTCAAGAATCACATGATTATTTCAATAGATGCAGAAAAAGCATTTGATAAAATACAGCACCCCTTCATGCTCAAAACACTAGAAAAAATTGGGGTAGTGGGAACATTCCTTAATATTGTAAAGGCCATCTACGCTAAGCCCATGGCAAATATCATTCTAATGGTGAAAAACTGAAAGCATTCCCCCTAAAAACTGGACCAAGGCAGGGATGCCCTCTTCTATTCAATATACCACTTCTATTCAATATCGTCCTTGAAACTCTAGCCAGAGCAATTAGACAGACCAATAAAGGGATACGAATAGGAAAAGAAGAACTCAAACTCTCCCTGTTTGCTGATGATATGATTATATACTTAGAGGAACCAAGAAATTCCACCAGAAAACTTTTAGAACTCATAAGTGAATTCAGTAAAGTAGCGGGATATAAGATCAATGCACATAAATCTAATGCATTTTTATACATAAGTGATGAATCTTTGGAAAGAATAATTAGGAAAACTACCCCATTCACAATAGCCTTGAAAAAAAATAAAATACTTGGGAATCAATCTCACAAAAGAGGTGAAAGACCTCTACAATGAGAACTACAGAACACTAAAGAAAGAAATTTAAGAAAACCTTAGAAAATGGAAAGATCTCCCATGTTCTTGGATAGGAAGAATTAATATTGTCAAAATGGCCATACTACCAAAAGTGCTATACAGATTCAATGCAATTCCAATTAAAATCCCACTGATGTACCTTACAGAAATAGAGCAAGCAATTATGAAATTCATCTGGAGGAATAAGAAACCTAGAATAGCTAAAGCGATCCTTGGTAGAAAGAGTGAAGCAGGGGGTATCGCAATAGCAGATCTTCAACTCTACTACAAAGCAATAGTAACAAAAACGGCATGGTATTGGTACCAAAATAGAAAGGTGGATCAATGGTACAGAATAGAGGACACAGACACAAACCCAAATAAATACAATTTTCTCATACTAGACAAAGGGGCCAAAAATATGCAATGGAGAAAAGATAGCTTCTTCAACAAATGGTGCTGGGAGAATTGGAATTCCATATGCAACAGAATGAAACTAAACCCACATCTGTCACCGTGCACGAAACTAAACTCAAAATGTATTAAGGACCTCGGAATCAGACCAGAGTTCCTGCAGATTATAGAAGAGAAAATAGGTCCAGATCTTCAACATGTTGGCTTAGGACCAGACTTCCTCAACAGGACTCCCTTAGCACAAGAAATAAAAGCAAGAATCTACAACTGGGATAGATTCAAACTAAAAGCTTTCTCTCAGCAAAGGAAACTATCAGCAATGCGAAGAAAGAGCCTACAGAGTGGGAGAAAATCTTTGCCAATCATACTTCAGATAGACCACTAATCTCGAGAGTCTATAAAGAACTCAAAAAAACTCTACACCAAGAATGCAAATAATCCAATTGACAAATGGGCTAAGGAAGTGAATAGACACTTCACAGAAGAAGATGTACAAGCAATCAACAAACATATGGGAAAATGTTCAACATCTCTAGTAATAAGAGAAATGCAAATCAAAACCACTCTAAGATTGCATCTCACCCCAATTAGAATGGCGATTATCAAGAATTCAAACAACAACAGGTGTTGGCGAGGATGTGGGGAGAAAGGTACACTTATACATTGCTGGTGGGGCTGCAAATTAGTGCAGCCACTCTGGAAAGCAGTGTGGAGATTCCTTAGAAAACTTGGAATGGAACTACCATTTGACCCAGTTATCCCACTCCTTGCCTATACCCAAAGGACTTAAAATCAGCCTACTACAGAGATACAGCCACATCAATGTTCATAGCTGCTCAATTCACAATAGCCAGATTGTGGAACCAACCTAGATGTCCTTCAATTGATGAATGGATAAAGAAACTGTGGTATATATATACAATGGAATATTACTCAGCCATAAAGAATGATAAAATTATGGCATTTGCAGGCAAATGGATGAAATTGGAGAATAACATGCTAAGTGAGATAAGCCAATCTCAAAAAACCAAAGGACAAATGATATCGCTAATAAGTGGATGATGACACATAATGGGGAATGGGAGGGGTTAATGTTAGGGTTAGAGTTTGGGTTAGGGAGGAGGGCAAGAATGGAGGAAGTAACTACTGTATAGAGGGAAAAGAGGGGTGGGAGGGGTGGGGGGAAGGGAGAAAATAACAGAATGAATCAAACAACATTACCCTATGTAAATTTATGATTACACAAATGGTATGCCTTTACACCATGTATAGGCAGAGAAACAACATGTATCCCATTTGTTTACAATAAAATAAATTAAAAAATTAAAAAAATTAAAAATAATTTAAAAAATTAAAAAGTAAATAAGTAAATAAATAAATAAATACCAGTATTTCACAGGCAACTGTTTCACAGGAAATTTAAAGTAAATGACAAACAGAAGATCAGTGTGTACTCAAGGATGTGTGATAAAGAGATTTTTATCATTTATGATTTGGTTAGGGAAATAGAAATGAATAGGCAATAATAGGGTTGATAGATGTGGATGACTACACTAAAAAAGAGGATAATTGATAATTTGAGGTTCCTGAGGCTTAAAATTCTGGTGTAGGTATTCTCCATTGGCAGGTGGGTCACTGTTGATATAAAATCAATATCGGTGTTTCGAATATGGGTGTTTCTAGACACAGACATGGTAACACATTTGGAAATTGAAGGACATAGCAAAAGATGACTTCTAATTTTCAGTTAAATAGAAAGATCGATCTTTGCTGAAGGTCAAGTTGGGTAGAGTTGTAAATTGGGGGAAAGTAGAGAAATTTTGAAGTGATCATTAGAGATGATAGAGAGATTCAGTATATCAGGTTCATTAGCTGGTGGTCCTAAACCTGTGGTGAATGTACAATCTGACTTGTGGTGTTGCAGGTATGGAGAGGTTGTACAGTAGGTAGACAACAGGTAGAAGGGTTAATCTAAGTGTTTCCCGATAGGTACAAGGAAAAGACAACAAAAAACAATTTAAGGTATTGGCAACACTGCCTCTGAAATGGAAGAGTATGGAAAAAATTCAAGTAAAGAAACAAAACAAAACTAAAACCAGAAGGGAAGGCTAAATGATTGGGATACAGTAGAAATGCTCTCTGTGGCCTCATGGAAGCTTAATGCCATGTAGTAGGAATAAGTAAAAGGGGTGGGGTGGTGAAGATCAGTGGCAGGAATATAGATTTTTGTGGGTGGGTCATGTTCTGATAGTGGTAAGTCCAGGGTGTGACTTTGAGCAAATACAGCTGAGGTAGAGAGAAGAAAGTCTTTCTGGTCAAGAAACTGAGTGACTAAAGTATTGGATGGGTCATCTTAACAGAATCTGAAGGACAATCAAGCTTTTCATTATATCGACCTATTTTTCTCCAAGTTAATTCTGGACCATGAATTCACAAACCAGAATGATCCACAGGCATGCCTTCTTTCCCCAAAGATAAGTTTTGTTTATATCCTGAGTGTTTTTTTCTATGACATCCCATATAGGGCATCTTCTCTGATACTTATTCTCTAGTTCTCACACACTAACTGTTATGAACTTCTATTCCCTTCTCCCCAAATTCATATGTTGACACTCTAACCCCCGTGTAGCTGTCTTAGGAGTAAAGAAATTATTAAGATTAAATGAGGTCATAAAAGTGGAATCTTGATTTAACAGAGACACTCTCTCTCTCTCTTTCTCTCTCTCTCTCTCTCTTTCCATATACCAAGGGAACGCCAAGTAAAGACATAGCAAGAAGGTGTTTATCTGCAAGCAAGGAAGAAACTCCTCACCAGATATCACACATGCTGATATCTCGATTTTAAATTTTAAGTACCATGAGAAAATGAATTTCTTCTGTTTGAGTCAACAAATCTATGGTATTTTTGTTATGGCATCCTATATAGATTAATAGCCTAACTCTGCAGAGTTATTGCAAACCACAGGTTAAAAGGCTCTTTTCAAAACTGCCCTTACTTTTAGATACCCATCACATATCCCAGATCCCCAGGGTACCCAACTTGTATGTGACATGGCTCCAAACTCAGTGCCTCCCATGGTATTTCTTTAGTTCCTTAATTCACTAGAACAACTCACAGAAATCTAGGTAAACACTTGAATTTACTGATTTATTTTGAAGGAGACAAGACAGGAGTAACCAAATGGAAGAGTTGCGTAAGCAAGGTGGTGAGGATCCAAAGATTTCTCACCTCTCTAGAAGCACCACCCTCTTAGCATTTCAACGTGTTCACGGAGCCAGAAGATCTCTGAACCTCATCATTTAGGGGATTTTATGGAGGTTGGATTACATTACATAAACATAATTTAGTAAATCATTGTCCGTTGGTCATTCATTCAGTCTCCAACCTCCACACTCTCTCAGAGATCAGATGGTGTGGTTGAAAGTCCCAATTCTCCAATAATACCTTGGTCTTTCTGGTGACCATTCCCCACCCCAAAGCTATCTACAGGTCCACTAAAAGTCACCTCATTTAGCAAAAACTCCAGTATGGTTGAAAGGTCTTGTTTTGAATAAGAAAGGATGATCTTATGACCATTACCTTTCAAGTAAGTCCAAGGGATTTAAAAGTTCTGTGCCAAAAGCTGAGAGCAAAGACCGAATGTGTAATGTCTATTGCTTCCCATTATGTTGCACACCCCTCGGATTGAGAACTTGGATGCAGATAACTTTGGGAAGAGCAATTCTGAATTCCTGGGCTCTCCTCATTGATGACCAAGCCCTCTTCTTGTTGACCAGTGCATACATTCTCTCCTTACAATCAAGTCATAATTGTGTACTAGCAGTCATCTCTCCCCAAGATGACTCGTTGGATCTCTTATCCAATTGATCATATTTTGATTTTATACTTCGATTCTCAGAAGACAGTTAGAATTCTTTTATTGCCAAGTTCTTCAGGAGACCTCACAGTAACCTTCATGTACTTGATAAATATTATATGGAGTGAATAAGTTCCACAAGAGAATAAAAATAAATAAAAAGATCAAATGTCTATCATTTTTTCTATTACTTTCTAAAATAGTTTATATTAAATTAAATTAATTAAATTAATGTGTAGAGGGTAAATTCATCAATATTTATTTTACTTGTTTTGTGTTGCTTAAATAATTATATGTGATATTTACATGGGCATGCACATCTAGTTGTGCATTATTTCTGGTGTCTACTGCTCAATTTTCTGTGCTCAAGGATAAACTACCATTAAGACTCATAGTCACCTGATATCAGGCTCTGGGCAGCCACAGATGAGTACTTTGAGATGAAACTCAATGACTCATACTTAACCTTGAAATTCTTTAAATGTAATGGCAAATCATCACAATACAAATGTTTCAAATTGGTAAATGTCTTTGGTCATCCAGCCCAAAGACTTTAGGAACTAAGTCAAGTGACAGTGTCCCTTTGCTTTAGGCTGTAATATTCACTTTTTAAAAATTACTTTTTATATGTTCTTTTTAGATACACATGACAGTAGAAGTATGTTTTGACATATTATACATACATGGACTATAATTCATTCTAATTAGGATCCCATTCCTGTGGTTGTACATGATGTGGAGTCTTGTTGGTCGTGTATTCATATATGAACACAGGAAAGTTACACCCAATTCATTCTACTGTCTTTCTATTTCCACCCCCTCTCCCTTTCCTTCATTCCTTTTGTTTAGTACAATGAACTTTTATTCTTCCTTCCTCCCTCCTTATTGCGTGTTAGCATTCACATATCAGAGAGAACATTTGGTCTTATGTTTTGGGGGATTGGCTTATTTCATTTAGCATTATACTCTCCAGATCCATCCACTTACTGGCAAAATCATAAAGTCATCATTTTTTATGGCTGATTAATATTCCATTATGTACATATACCACATTTCTTTATCCATTCATCTGTTGAAGGGCATGTAGGTTGGTTCCATAGCTTAGCTATTGCCATTGTGAATTTAATGGCCATAAGCATTGATGTGGCTGTGTCACTGTAGTATGCTGATTTTAAGTCCTTTGGGTATAAACTGAAGAGGGATAACTGGGTCAAAAGGTGGTTCCATTCCAAGTTTTCTGAGGAATCTCCATACCACTTTCCATAATGGTTGCGCCATTTTGCATTCCCACCAGCAATGTATGAGTGTATGTTTTCCCCCATATCCTCATCAACATTTATTGCTGCTTGTATTCTTTATAATTGCCATCCTGATTATAGTGAAATAAAATTTTAGAGTAGTTTTGATTTGTATTTCTCTAATTGCTAGAGATTTTGAGCATTTTTTCATATATGTGTTGATTGATTGTATTTCTTCTGTGAAGAATCTGTTCAGTTCCTTAGCCCATTTATTGCTTATGTTACATGGATTTTTTTGTATTAAGTTTATTGAGTTCTATATATATCCTAGAGATTAATTTTCTATCTGTGGTGCAGGCAGCAGAGATTTTCTCCCGTTCTGTGTGCTCTCTTCACATTCTTGATTGTTTCCTTTGCTGTGAAGAAAACTTTCAGTTTGATACCATCCCATTTATTGATTCTTGATTTCACTTTTTGTACTGTGGGAGTCTTATTGAAGAAGTTGGTTCCTAAGCCAACATAATGGAAAGTTGGACCTACATTTTCTTATAGTAGGAGCAGTGTCCCTGGTTTAATGCCTTGGTCCTTGATCCCCTTTGAGTTCTGTGCAGGGTGAGAGATAAGGGTTCAGTTTCATTCTACTACATATGTATTTCCAAGTTTCCCCAGCACCATTTGTTAAAGAGGCTATCTTTTCTCCAATTTATGTTCATGGAATCTTTATTCATTTGGTTTTATGAATAATGACACCACACACACACACACACACACACACACACACACACACACAAAGCCTTCCATTAATTTTCTTAAGGTCCTTTAAACTTTATAAGGGAACTTAGATTTTCTTTTTCTTTTTCTTTTTTGAAGGACAATGGTAAATTTATTTATTAAGGAATTCTAAGGTTGTTATACATCATATATTTCAGAATGAAACCCTTTATAAATGGTATAACAATAGTCTTGCATTATTAGCAATTATACATACATAACCTTTTAAGATTTTTAGGGTGTTTAGTTAATTGAATCATATAATTTTATGTTTCTTTTCTTTTTCTTCTTTTTTTGAGAACAAAATAACAGAATTTATTAAAGTAATAGAAAGAAAGCCGAACTCCCCAAGTGTGGGGTCCCACAAGAGGGATGCCTGAATTGTATAATTTCAAAGAAAGTTGAGCCCCTTGAGACTAGTGCAGAGAAGAGTTCAGCATAAGCCACTCTAAATCCACAACTCCAGCCTTTTAAATGGCCTCAGAAGCAACAAAACAGAAGGCAGAGCAGGCATTCTGCAGTCCTCTTCCCATTCTCTCCCCTTAGAGTTCACCAGCAACTACTCAAAATTCTTTCATGGATGATGTATAGCTTCCAAATTAAGATGTGTGTTTTCAGAGAACACAAAATTTCCACATTTTGATATTTCTTATTTTAGGTTTTGCTTCCAGGAGCCTTTGTGACATAATGATGTGCATATGCCTTGAGTCCATGCACACAGAAGCCAAGCAGGACAAGAAGAATGAGCTTGGAGTCAGGTAGAGCAACCCTTAGAGTCTTGATTGGGCATGTGACCCTGGACAAAATACTTAATTCCTGTGAGGCTTAAGTTAGTGATCTCATAGAGCTAGGTAAAGACTATCCTATACAGTAGTCGAGGGTTAATTAGAAACTTTTAGTGCTTTTGTTGTATTTATTTAAAGTTGATACTCTCTTTTGTTGTATTTATTTAAAGTTGATACTCTGTCACACATATTTATGTGGTACAATGGGATGTTTTGATATACGTATACATTATATAATGGTCAAATCAAGTACTGAGCATATTTGTCACCTCAAACATGCATCACTTCTTTGTGGTGGTAATGTTCAAAATCTCCTCTTCCAGTTATCTAAGTTGTTCTCAGAGGAAGAGGATAGAAAAGTGACTAGAGACTAGAGTCTCATACTAGAGACTGGTATGGAGAGTAGGAGAGGATGGTTAACAGGCATGAAGTTACAGCGAGGCAGGAAGGATGGGTTCTTGGGTTTGATCAAACAGTAGAGTGACGAAAGTTAGTAATAATGCTTTTCTACTTGTTGTGTCACTTACTAAACTTACACAAATTATTTCATCTCAGAGTCTCTGTACACTCCTTGGTGAAGTTGAGAAAACAATACAAACCTCACAGGATTGTTGTGAAGACTGAGTGATGAAAATACACAGGATGACATTGCATTCATGTTTATTCATTTTCCTCTCACTGCGTTCTCCTGCCCATACCTTGTCTGGCTAATTGGAGTCAGTGACCAGTTTAGATTGAACTTCAGATGGAAAAACTTGCTGGCAAGGGTGTTCACATTTTCATTTCAGGGATAAGTCATTGACCTGCACCCTCTAAAAGTTAGAACCACTAATGGATTGACTTGTGGTTTTCTTGATTCTGGAAGTCTCTTCCAAGGGGTTTCTGATGAGAGGTTCTTGCATTAATCATAAAACCTTTAACTCTGTGGAGAGCTGGATAATTATGCCCTTGAAAGGCTAACAGATCCATGCTTTGTAAATAGTACAAGTTCTCAAGTTGATCTCACAGGAGGCTAGAGTTGATGACTCAGCCCCAGATAGGAGTCAGTTGTCTTCCTAAAGTGAAAGATTTATCTGCTTTTCTCTGGGTGCAGATGAGGATTTCACCCTTTCTAACCATGACATAACCTTTGGCAGGTGGATGTGTTCAGTGGAAGCAGCTGCCTTTGTTCTTCTGCAGACATTGGATGTGAAAAAGGGGCAAGGTCTTGACTGGTACTTGGAAAAGATTACTGTGAGTGCAAGCAGCCAGAAACCACTCTGGATGTGAGAACTCACATAAGAAACTTCATTAGCAGACAAAATGCTCTTAAGGGTGAAAGAGAGAGAAAGAGCGAGAGAGTGAGTGAGAGAGAAAAGAGAGCACATAGCAGGGGAATTACCCTTAAATAGTTAACAATCTAGATTACAAAATGGTGTGTGGGGAGGGGGCAGAAACAGGGGAGAAATAGCTGCAGCCTTGTTCCTTACATTCCCCGTTTTTGTTTCTATAAGAAGATCCCTTTTGCGCATATGGGTGAAGATACATCTTCAGTGACTGCTTCCTGCTGGACATGGGTGGAGAACTGGTTTAGGGGAAGGAGATGTCACTGAAGTAGGCAGGGGTTGAGGACTGGATAGTTCCCCTAGGAGTGCACTTGCAGCGTGGCTCTGATTCATCCTTTATAAGGTCCTGATAGTCCTATATTACAAACTGGACAGATCTATTAGGAAAAAATCTAACAGTTAGAAAAATAGCAGACAGGGTGAATGGCAAAAAAGGCAAGAATGTAGCTGGCTGTCCAGTCCTCATGGGTGGGTGAAGTTGTCTGGTGCCTCAGTGTTCTAGTCCTCAGTCTCTGGAATGGAAAGAAGGGTAGAGGGCTTGATGGCCTTCAGCCTGAGGTGGAGAGGTCCCACTGGGGTGGTAGAATATTGGATGGAAGAAGCCTGAGGGTTAGAAACTGGAGAGGAGTTTGTGGATTGAGAGAAGAGCTTAACCCGAGAAATGTGTAGCCATCCCTGTAAACCTCGCAACTTGGCAGCCATTGGCATAGTCAGAATCACTGTATGGAGTCCTTGCCATTTGGAAGATAGAAGGGTTATGGGCTCCTGAGGAGGAGAGATAAGAACTTGGTCTCCTATTTGAAGAGGTTGAGCAGGAGGTCAGACAAAGTTCTAGGCAGGGAGGAATCAGCTTAACCCCATAGGAATGCCTGAATGTGGTTTAGGAGAAGAATAAATAATATGAGAAGGAAGAGGGGAAGGAAGAGGAATTACCCCAGGGGGAAGAATGGGATGACCGTACTCAGCTCAAAAGGAGAAATATGGGTAGGTTTCTTTAGGAGCAAGCAAAGAGGAAGAAGAGCAAGAGGCAGGAATTTAACCCACTCAAGGTGAAGTTCTAAAGAAAGTTTGATTAAAACATTTTTAACAGTTTGGTTTGAAGGGCTTTCCTTAGGATCTGGAAAAGGGCTTCCACCAGAAGAGGTTCGTTGGGAATGTCCTTTGAAGCCTCATACAAAAGGGCCACCAAGATGGAAAAGTTTGGGATCCAGGATCATAAATATCCTGCTAGTCCTAAAAAGGAAAGGATTTCTTCCTTGGTAGATGGAGTGGGCATGTTCTTCAATGATGCTTTTCTCTCTACAGTGATGGCCTTAAATCCAGGTGAGAGGCTGACTCCTAAATAAATAACCTGAGGTTGGGAAAGCTGTACCTTTGCTGGAGAGAGCCTATACCCTCTGTCAACCAGAAAATTTAGAAGCTTAATGATGTCTCTTTGAGAGTCCTCAAGAAAGGGACTACATAAAAGAAGATCATCAACATACTGTAAGAGAAAAGAGGAAACAAAAATAAGAGGAGCAAGATCACGAGACAGTGTTTGGCCAAAGACGTGACAACTGTCCTGAAATCCCTGTGGGAGAACTGTCCAGGTCAACTGAGAAGAATCTTGAGTGCGAGGTTCAGTCTAGGTGAAAGCAGAGATCCTACAGGTCAAGATGAAGAGGGACAGTAAAACAGGCCTCCTTTAAATCCAATACAGAGAAATATGTGATGGAGGAGGGGATAGGGGAAAGCAAGTTGTAGGGATTGGGCACTATGGGGAATATGGGGACAACTGCTGAGTTGATGATGTGGAGATCTTGCACCAAATGGTAAGATCCATTAGGCTTTTTAACAGCCAGGATTGGAGTGTTATAAGGTGAGTTGGCAGGGTGCAGGAAGCCTTTCTGCCTTAAATCCTGGATGACTGGTTGAAGCCCTAAGAGGCTCCTTTGGAGAAGGGGATATTGGACCTGAGCTGGGTAGGATGTTGGATCCTTCAAGCGAATGAGTACAGGCAAGCATGTAGCTACAGAGGCTGTGTGGGTATCCCAAACCTTGGGGTCAACAAGGGAGGGAGGAAGGGATACGAAGACTCAGGTTGAATTGTATGTTCCTGCAAGGTCATGAGAAGAGGAATAGCAGAGGTGTTTTGGAGGAGGTTGAGAAGGAAATAGAGGCACCAAATTTGGTTAGGATGTCCCTTCCCAGAAGGGAAATGGGACACACAGTAATTATCAGAAAGCAGATTTGTCTGATATGGCAACTTATTGAAGGGGCTTGTAGGGGTGGTATGGTTTTCCCTCCACCCTAACAATTGAGGATCTGGCAGGAGAAGTGTGACCCCCCAAACTCCCAAAGCACTGAAAAGTTGGCTTCAGTGTCTGTAAGGAAAGGGAGCTGCCTGCCTGCCACCATAAGGCTCACCTGGGGCTCCTGAGTGGTGTTGGTCATTGGGTGTAGAAGTCCCAGGTCCCTTCAGTCATACATTGCCAATCCCAGTAAGTCACTGGGGGAAGGGGGCAAGGGTGACCTGGCACTTCTCTGAGCACCAGGGCAATCCACTGCCCAATGTCCTGGTTGATGGCATTTTGGACAAGGACCTAGAGCCTGCCAGGGATTGGGGCAGACTTGTGTCCAGTGGTCCTCTTTTCCACACGAGGCATGGGCCTGGAGGTCTTCTGGGAGCTAGGGTGCCCCTCGTAGTGGTCGGCTGGGCAGGTCTAGCTGACTGAAAGGCTTTGGCTAGCACTAGGTGTTTTAACTTTTGTTTTGTTTCCCCCTTCTGTATACACTTTGAATGCCACTGCTAGAACCTCTAGCTGGGGGTGAGAGGCCCCCTATCCAACCATCTCAATTTAACCTTTATGTCTGGCTAATTTTGAGAAAAAAAAATAAGTCGTGAGTAACTGTCCTCCCTCTAGAGTTTCAGAGTCCTTGTGAGTATATTTGAGCCAGCCTCTGTGAGGTGACTCAGAAAGGCAGGTGGGTTTTCAGTCTTGTCCTGTCTTACTTCCTGAAGTTTATCATAGTTGATAGGTTTATCAGCAGCTTACGGAGACCTGCAAGGACACAAGTTTGGAACTCGACCTGCCACGGATGCCCGATTCCCATGTTACAGTCTCATTGGGGCTCCCTATCTGGTACTTCTTCAACCCCAGTGGCATGGGTATGGTCGATTGGTGAACCTAATCTGCATAATTGCACGCCTGTTCCCAGACTCTTCTGTGTTCCTCAAGGGTTGGAAATGAAGGAGCCTAGCTGCTTCTCTATCTGGGAAAGATTGGAAAGTGAAAAAGAAACATGGACTCTGATCACTCCCTCCACACCAGCCACTTCCTGTAGCGGGGCTAGAACATGAGCTTAAGACTGTGTGATGGGAGGACTAGGCAGGCTGGGGTGGGGGTCGGGGTGGGGCAGAAGCAGAAACAGAGGGCAAAGAAGATGGAGGAGCAGGGGCCAGAAAGACCTCTGCCACAGGATGGGGGTGGTTTGTTAGCAGGGTTGAAGCTGGAGAAGGAGGAAGGATTAGGAGGAGGAGAGGAAGCCAAAAGGAGGTGTTTGGGTTTGCAGGAAGAGCAAAAATCAAGTTTAGTGTGCAAGAAAGAGAAAACCTGAAAGTAAAGGATTTCTTTTCACTTGCCCACTCATTCACAGAAGTTGTATAAGTCCCTCCAAACATTAGTATCCAAAGTGCCATTAACCAGTCGCCTAGATTGATTATCCAAAGAATACTGTGGCCAAATACCATTACACAAGCAAATAAGTTTTGATGGCTCTAGATCAGGAATCAGGTGAAGGGATTTAAGATTTTCCAGTAAATGTCCCAAGGTTGAGTCTGCTGGAATGGAAGACCTAGATCCCATGGTGGAGACAGAAACAGCCAAGTCAGTATCCAAGGTCTCCCGAGGTCACACACTAATTGGCTGGAGATGAGAAGGCAGCACAATGAAGGGAGTTGTGCCAGGCAAAAGCCAAGAGAGTTGAGGATCTGATATCAAAATTTTTGAAAAAAGAGGAGCCTCAACCCTGAAAGAGAATCTCCACCAGAAAGATTGGGGACCCACCGGTCAGATAAGGTCAACTAAGGGGGCCAGCCATAACTGTGAAAGTCATGACTTGGGGAACCCCCAGTCCTCAACCACCACAAGGGCGCCAGATGATCAACGGTAGCATCTCAGGTCAGCAGAGGAGTGTTTAAGTCGACCTAGGGGGAACTCACCAATCTGAAGCCAGTGGTGGATGTGCAACCTGAGCATCTGGGCAAATGGAAGGTGAGACCAGTGTCTGGGGGTCTGGGGTGTCAGATGGGATTCCACTCACCTAAGTGGTGGTAGAGGAGCCCAACCGAGTCACGGCACCAACAAAAGCACCCAGAAACCACTTCGGATGCAGGAACTCACACAAGAAACTTTAATAGCAGTCAAACAAATTGTCTGCTCTTAAGGGTGAAAGAGAGAGAAAGAGTGAGAGAATGAGAGAGTGAGAGTGAGAGTGGAAGTCAGAAAGAAAAAAAAGAGAGCAAGTACCAGGAGAATTACCCTTAAATAATGAAAGCCCGTGGGTTAATTGGACCAATGACTGAAGAAAATTAACAATCTAGATTACAAAATGGTGTGTGGGCAGGGGGCGGAATCAGGGAAGAAATAGCTGCAGTCTTGTTCCTTACAGTGAGTGATGCACCAATGAATACCAAAGAACTGCTATTTCTAGCCTGGACCTGCTCATAAATTCAATAGAACATTCACTGGAGACATTAAAAAAATCACAAGTTGTTTGTTTTATCTGTTGTTTTTCTTCTTTAAATCATTCTTATAGTAATTATCAATTTGTTCATTGTTTTCTGAAATAGTGTTTTAGTTATTTTTTGTGTCACTAAACTACCCAACTAGAACGACATAGAGGAAGAGGTCTCAGTCCATAGACAGCCAACTTCATTGTTCTGGGCCTGAGGTGAGGCAGCATATCCTAGGAGATGGGCTCAGCAGTGGAAAGCGCTTAGATCAGGAAGGAGAGAAAGGGAGAGAGGAGAGGGAAGAGGGGAGAGGGGAGAGGAGAGAGAGAGAGAGAGAGAGAGAGAGAGAGAGAGAGAGAGAGAGAGAGAGAGAGAGAGAGAGAGAGAGGAAAGGACCCCAGGAAGAACAAACCTTCCAGGGCATGCCTCCAGTAACCCAGCCTCTCCAGCCACACCCCACCTGCCTACAGTAATCACCCAATCAGTCCATTGAAAGTAGGAGGGACTCATTAGGTTACAGCTCTCACAATCCAGTATTTTCATCACCTAATATTCCTCTATAACATAGGGGTTTGGGGGGGACACCTCATATCCAAACCATAGCAAGTAGTTTTGCAAGAGAAATGATATAGTCAAGCATTTTTCTTTCTTTCTTTCTTTCTTTCTTTCTTTCTTTCTTTCTTTCTTTCTTTCTTTCTTTCTTTCTTTCTTTCTTTCTTTTTTTGTTGGAATGAAGGTGTTTCCACTTTATTTTCTTATTTCACAGATGAGGAGATGGAAGTTTAGAGGGGTACCCTAGTCACAGAGCCTTGCTAGAGAAGAATTTGGTTTTGGTTTCCTTGAGAACCACTACATTGCATGTCCACCATTACATTCTAAATTATGTTAGGTGGTAGGTTGCTGCTCTTAGTAGAAAGCACCATGACTATTTTCAGTTTCCAGCAAATATCAGAGCTTGAGCTAGGCCAGCATAACAGGCAAAGCTGGAGTGAGCAGAATTTGATTTAATTTGGAGCTTACTTATTGGAAGAATTTGGAAAAAGAAAAAATGCAGTTTCTTTATCAGCATCAAAACTTACCTTCTCTGATTTATGTTAACTGAGAGAGATCATTAGTTTCAATTGGAGGAAGATGCATGCATGTAATACTTATCACAAAATCCAGCATCATGCACAGTACAGACCATTCCTGCATTTCATCTTGTTTAATTAGGAAACACAATCAGAAGGTGAAGTAAGTCTAGGAATTTATTGGATCAGTTTGACATAGCTCTCAAATTACTCAGTGTGACCCAATTGCAATCTGTAGAATGCTTACCTCTTACGAGTTTTATGATTTATTTATAGTATATCAAAAAAGAAAAAGAAGATTCTTTTGATGCTTCTTTTGCATTATTTCCAGGAGGCTACAATCTGGTCTAAGAGTGTTTACTAATATGTACATCAACATCTAATTTTAATTATCTAGTCTTAATTTTATTTCTTTTCTGAAAGGAAGTGAATCATTGTCATCTGTTTATAGCAAATTAAGTTATGTAATACATGCCACTATAAACCTTGAAGGAGGGGGGACAGGAAGAGGGAGCAACTACAGAATAGAAATTGACAATATAATGCTATGTACATACATGAATAAACTATAGTGAACTCCATTGTTATGTATATCTATAGAGCACAATTAAAATACAGTAAACTACTATGTATAAATATGAAGTCCTTATAAAAAGATAAAAACAATAAGTAAAAAAATGAAGAATTCTTAATTGTTCAACAAGTAAATCTTAAGAACTATAGATACTCTAAACTGGTGCAAAGTGCTTTCTGAACTATAAGAACACAAAGGACTATCACTGACTTTATCACAAAATCATAAGGAAAAAGTTGCGTTTTTTTGTCTACAATTGTACCTTGTTATAAGTAATTAATTTGTTATTAAAGTATGTGATTCATCCAGGCAAATCCAAACCAGGGAGAGTAGTAATGATGTAAATGAAGCAATTAATAATTAAAAATGAAAATTGTGAGGGTTGAGATCTAAAGCTTTTCAAACAAGTGCATTTGTTCTAGAACCAGCTCATTATGCAGAGCAGAGTCCAGAAGGGCAGAGCTAAGTAGAAAATCATGTTGCAGGCTTCTCAGCTTAATCTTAACCTAAATGGTACTCAACTGCCTAACCACAAATAAATACATATGCTCATTATCATTTAGATACTGTTTTGACAAAATATTAATTTGGATTTCAATCTTCTTTTCAGTTAAGGAAAGCAAAAGTGGTAATGTCTTGTCACTGAGACACAAATACTGAATTTCAGGTGAGGTCCAGGTCGTTGCTGCCTCTATTGCATCTGGTCACATGGTAGCTGTTAATACTATTTGAAAATTGCCTTTTGCAAGAATGTCCTGCTGCATTTTCCTTGTGCTACTCAAAAATGAAAATAACTGTAGAGTTTATCAGCCAGCAAAAATACAACCTTCTGTTTGTTAAAACCATTTCTTTTTGGTCCTTAAGTTACGGTCTGGTATAATCTTGGTCCCCAAAGAGACACATTTTTTTTTTTTCCAGAACAGTTCAATTATCCTAAATGCCTGACTTTCTGCTTTAAAGTAGAACATGGAAGCTTTGGAAAGAGCACTTTACTGGCAGCTGTCCTGCTCAGATAAATGCTTGATTGAAACAAAGTGAAAGTTTATTTCCCTTTCCTGAATTTTTTCACTATTTTAAGAATGAAAACAATATTTCTTGGAAGTTTATTATATCCTTATATAACAAAGAAGATTTGTGGAAAATGTACCTAAAAGTTGCAGAAAACCACTATAGAAAAATAAGAGAAATTTGCACTAACTATGAGAATCTGAACAGTATGATGGGAGTGGGGGGCATTTGCTTCAGGAAAGATGGAAGAAATATATTTTTCATAGTCCTGGTATGAAGAACAATGGAAACCCTGGACGTTGAATGTGGAGACAACCATGAGAAGACTCTGAAAGGTGGAGAGAAGGAAGAAAGACAAGAGCATCAGGACCTAAGTGTGATGGGCTGACAGATCTGACTCCATGAGAATGTTATAGGCCAGACTCTAAGGGAAATGGCTAAACAGACTCCATTTTGCTCTGAGACTCCATGTTATGTAGGAAATAAGCTTCTCCCATGGGAACACCCCGCCTCATAAGTTACTTGGTGTGATATGTTTAATAATATACAATGGCAACTCCTATGTAGTAAAGAATTGCTCTCTTTTGATTACTATTGCTCCTAAACAATGTACCATGTAAACAGTAATTGTGTGGATGTTAGCAACCATTCTTTAGTTTGTACCTAGGTAAGGGTCATTTTGACTCACTTCCCCCTCTGTTGATGATCTCATGATGTTAGTTTGTAATTTTGAATCATAGCAACAGACACTTATGATTGAAGTGATTTTTAGTATAAGAACCCCTACAACCCTGTGGTCAGGGCTGTTCTCCCAATAGCCATTTTTTGGGGGGCATTCTGTGAGACAGTCAGCTGCCCAGCTTAATAAAGACTCTCAAATTTGGACTTCTCAGTGGTGATCGGTCTGTTCTTAATTTGCGCCCCATAAGACTAAGGAAGAACATAGAGATGAGTTCCCTGAGTTTTCTTTTTGCATCATATATCCCAGACTGCAAAGTGTACCACAAAGAACTTTGTGGGTTGCAATTACGCATATTGGTTGCACAATCATTCTGCAGTGATTGCAGAATCTGTACATGTGATAACATGACAGAGAACTAGGCACATACTGTAGACTAATGTTGGTAACCAGTGACAGAAACAGGATGAAAGATGCGTAGTTCAAGTCTGAATAATTTCCTATAATTATTTCAAAACAACTGGAGGCAGGGATGACGATACTGGGATCAAACCCTGGACCTTGAGACTGCTAAGCACACACCCTTATCACTAAGATATACCCCTGGTCCTAAATCTGGTTTTTTAAATCCAAGTTTGTCTATCATTTGCCATCTATAGTGATGCCCTGAACTTCAGTTAATTATGTTTCTTGTTTGTTTATTGAGGGCTTGTCCTTTAAAGTGATAATTTGGTGAGAATTGCCTTCTAGGTCCTACTCCCTTCACTTGGGGATGATCAATAAAGTGCCACTTGGTCCAAAGAGTTTGGAAAGCCACACAGCTGTTGTTTCTTCATTATTTTAAAATGCAGAATAAAGCAACAATGGATACTTTTAGTCATTCTATAAATAAAACACTTCCTCTTCCTTTTAATGGAGACAGATGGATTGAGACTCCGCTGAGTAGCCATTAAGGGAAACACTGTCTGGTACATATATATCTATCTGTACTGAAGATGATAAATGATTCTGGGGGCTAATATCATCTAACAGACAGTTTTGTAAATTACTATATTTTTATATATTTAAAATTCCTGAAAGCCATTTATTACTCCTCAATTTAATTCTAATTAAACTCAAATTCATTTAGTTTTTGTTTTAGAGCTAGTACAACTAAAACAAGTTTATTTTTTCTATAGCTCAAGCTTTTCTTATAATGCATAACTAAATGTTCCTTGGCAAGTCACTCTCATGTCATTCATTATACTTCAGTGCTACTTTATGGTGACCAAGTTACAGAACTGGGAAAGACCCTGCACATCATCTGGTCCAGAGGTCCAGCACTGGCAGTCGATCCATATGCTCTTTCTTGGTGAAACAGGATAGAAGAAATAAAAGGTAGCAAGGAAGGAAGGATAAAGAAGTATAATTTTAATGTAAATTTCTGCTTTACTATTAATATATGTGCTATTAGTACATAATAGTATTAGTACATAATAGTAATATATGTACTATTCCAGGCCTGTCATACCCCAAGTTAGTCTCTCTTCCAGGCTGGTCACTTCCAAATATTTGGGAAATCTACAAATCTACTGTGTGCACTGTTAATTAGCACATCAATAAGTAGTTTAAGTACAGAGATATTTGAAATTTTAAGAAACCTATAATTTAGAAGACTTTCCAGCATTGTCTATTGATCAGATATTGGAGGCCATATCAGTCTAAGGACACCAAGAATGACCAGACCACCATAAACTGTCCAGAGATTACCAGACCAATGTCATTCTTACATAACTTCCCACACCTATCCTCACCAGGTTTCCTTTAAAAGAAGAACTGCAGACCCTAAAAATTCATCTTTTGAAATAACCCCCATTCTCCCTTGAATGTGTACCTGTTTCCCTAAATGAATATCTGTTTTTGCCTCTTCTGGTTCATGCCGAAATTCTTTTTCATCATGTATGCTAATGACCCTGCTGGTCCTAAGTTGAGTTCCCTGTTCCCAAGGAACTCCTAAGGACACTCTTCCAGAGATATTCTCCGGCATCACTGTAACATGACTTTTAAAAAATGGAAATGGAATGGTTCTCTCATTGGCCACAGCCCAAGCCAGACTCTCTTGGTATTTGAGGGTAATCTTCTTCCTCCCTTTTCAGTACCTTCAAGGTAGAGAAGCAAGGTTTATTTTATCAAGGTCACATAGATAATTTGTTACAAAACTGGGTCTACACCCATGTCTCAGTCTTCTTGTTCCCACTCTCTCCACTGCACTGTATATTCCAGCTGACATAGAAAAAAAGCCGTCTCCTGAAGAAAGGACCAGAAACCCAAGATGTACAGAAGGATTTCTTTGTGTGTCCAAAAATGCTCAAAAAGAGCAGCCCAGCAGGAGACCCAAGGCAAACATACGGTGGCCTCTTGTTGCTTAATGTGGATCAGACCCCACCACAGGAACAGCTGCCTCTCCACCACCCCTCTCCCATCTCCACCTCCAGTCCAAATTGATTTTGTGCTTCCTGTTTTTCTGTGCTTGACAAAGAAAGCAAAAGTAACATGCTGTCAGTGGATAGTTGCCAAAAGGCAGAGTGGCCTTTTTTTAAAAAAAAAAAAAAAAAGAATCACCTGCTTTAAATTTCCAACTGCAGTGCAAAGTCGCTTTGCAAGCAACCACTGCATTATGCTAATAATATGCTAAATCATTAAGGTCTTCCTATTTGGCTATTGATTGTTTAAGTAGAATGTTATGACAGGGAAGTATTGGTGCTAGGAGTATTGAGCTGCCCACAGCGTGTTCTTAAGCAGGCCACTCTCCTGCATGCATTACACTAACTGATATATTGCCCGCCATGAGTCATTTTATTATGACCCTTGACAATGCGCAATGGTATTTTGGGGGAGGAATTTTAATTTTCTGGAAAAATTGAGAAAATATAGACCTTTATATACAAAAATATTTAATAATTATGTATTAAGCAGTTTTTATAAACCAGGCACAACCAGGAATTTGACCTGTATCATTTTGAATATAGCAATGCTACACATGAAATTATTATCTTCTCTGTACACTTGTTGAAACTGGGACTTAAAAGGGTGAAGTCACTCTTCTTAACTTGTGGCTGATGGTGGCTATTAAAAGTATTTCAACTTTGATCCTTCTGAATTGAAGCTGCTGTTTTTAAATATGTCAATACATTACTGAAGGAGTAACTCTAACTTATTTGATCATATTTCTGGAGTGGGTATCAGACAGCGAGTGAGTGAATAATTGAGTTCTATCTTTTTATAAACTCAGTTCTCCTCCCATTAGTGACAAGGTAAGGGACATTGGAAACAAGTGGGTCCAGCATATCAGTCCTGCTTGGTGAAGTAGTAACAAATGTACAAATTGAAACACATCCATGGCACCCCAGAACCCAGAGCATACTTATTTATTAGTGATCTGAATTCATTCACTGACCCACCGATCCAAGCTTCCAGGGAAGCTGGACATAAATGAGGTTCCTGAGATGAGGAGGGTTTATTTGACACACAGTAAACTAAATTGAGTATTCAAAAATAATGCTTATTGTTAAAATGCTGAAGGAAATTTCAGAATGGTCTTCAAGTTGAGATTCATGGAGATGTCTTCATAGACATGAGACTGGAGAAAGAGATAAGGAGAAGACTAGAGAGAGTTGAGGTATCAGCACCCTGCCTGTCAGCTGGTTCTGAGCAGAGCAACTCTTCTCGTCTGTCATTTGACATTTTATGTATAAGCTTTGTCCCTTAAAGAGAATTCTTCATGGGAAACAAAAGTCCTTAAAAAGGAGTTGAATTGACCTGAAATACTGGTAAACTAATCACAGATTATAGAAAGACCCATCCAAAATATTTTTAAATTTTACTCTAACTGTAGAAATTGATTTTAGAAAATGCTATATTCCTTGACTATTCAAGTCCCCGCCCCATTACTATTTACTCAGAAAATTGAAATCTTTGACCCTAACACTCATCCTGACCCTGGATCTTTTTTAACATTTTTCCTTGTCAGCTGAGCACAGATTACTGTAACTGGTTGCAAATTCTCCATTCACACACTGCATAGATTAGCTTTCTGTCAGGCAAAGGTTCAACTGTTCTATTGCCCCAGTCAATTAATAACAACATTCTTTCTGCCAATACAAGGTAATAGCTTTCTCTGAGCTTCAAAATGCCTTTCACATTTTTGAGATTTTTTTTTTGTCCGTTCACATCTTCATTCATTAATCCTTATGTGTGTCTCACTTTCTCTGTGTCCAAAAAAAGTTTTTGTTCCTGCTTTTACTCCAAATGGTTCTGTTATTAAACTTTGGGCTCTGTTCAGTATTTATTTATTTTTTTAGAAAACTGATGTACTTATTTTCCATAAGTTTATTTCCATTTTGCTTAAATGTCTGCAGAAGAATGACTCAAGACCACCCAGTGGTTGTTCCTACCCACTCAGTGACCTGAGCAGTGGGAGCTGTAGGCCAGTCTTCAGTGACCAGTGGGGTGCTCCAGTCTTCAGTAAGGAACTGCTGGGTAGACACAGTTGGTACCTGTATGTCTGCAGGGCAGTATGTAATCCCAGGTTGAGTAACAGTGAACTCAAGAGCTGGTGGGTCCATTCACCATAAAATTCCCCTTTGGTCAAAATTTTTTCAGCAGCAACCTCCTCTTCCTTTTCAATCTCTTCATCATCACTGTAGAAATAGGAATCAGGCATAACCTACCTTGGATATTTAAGGAAATGGTGCCACGTATGTGCAGAACTTCTCAGGCTAGCATCCACTATTCAGACCCACAGAGTGAGTTCCCTGTGGTTGCACATAATGGCTATGTCTACATAGTGTGGAGGAGAATCTGTGTTACACAGGGCAGTGGGAGGCAGGTTGACATAAGAAATTTCTGTGAGAGGCTAGTGGTCAGCCCTGGGATCAGTAACCATTGGAAGACATGGCTCCCAGAAGGCTGCCTGGATCTGGTTAGTGATGGTTGTAGGACAGAAGTAGCCAGCAAGCAACAGGAGTGGCTCCTGTGAGAGCAAACTTCAGCACAGCCTGCTGGCCAGTGTTCCTGGAGGACATGACTCCAACATCAGCAGGATTTTCAGTCACAATACTGGCAAAAGCTGTCAGCAGAAGCCTCTCCCAGTCCTTCTTCAGACTTTTTTTTCTCTTTTGTAGATATATTGTTTCAACTGCAAATCAGGATTGGAGCCACCCAAGTGGGTTCCTGCTGCAAGGAATTTTTTTTTTAAATATATTTATCAGGGTTTGCACCCAGAGGCACTTCACTGGGCCACATCCCCAGCCCCTTCTATTTTTTTATTTTGAGACAGGGTCTCGCCAAGTTGCTTAGGGCCTCACTAAGTTTCTGAGGCTAGCTTTGATCCTCCTGTCTCCATCATTTAAGGACATCCTCCTCCTTCATTTGTGGGACATCAAGGGCTCTAGACATTGTGATAGTATCAATTTAAGTTATGACAGGAATCAAGAACAACACTGTTCGGAGCCCTCCCTGGGCAGGATAGAAAGGCTGTACAAAGTCTTTTTAAAGATCAGTTTCCCTTCCTTCTTCCTGTTTTTATAGCATTATTTACTTAAAGCAATTAAAATTGAAATTTCAAATCTTTCCCTAAAATAGTCTCCTATCAGCTATGTTCCCAGAGAAGAACAAGGCATTGTCAAAAATTTTATGGAAAAATCTAACTTTGTTTTTATTTCAGTTCAGGAAACATTTGTTGCATGCCTCCTACTTAAGTCATGTGCACAGTACATGCAGTTGTGTGATTCAAATAAATACTCAGTGCCAGAAACTCTGTTTGACTTCTTCAGGGTCATCCATTTGATCTTTCTCCCGAACCCCTGTCCTCAGCACATGAACATCATTCTCCTATTTTAAAAGAAAAACAAATGCACAAATATGTCCTGAGTCATACCCACATACAGTTGAGACTCTCAGCTTCTCAGTCAAACTTTTAAAAATGATACATTACATTTCCTATTTCCATTCCTTCAACTCATATTAAATATTCTGGGTCATTGCAACCTACTCCATCTGTTAGCATACCACCCATACTACTCTTACTTTTTGGAAAAAACCTACCATTAAAAGAATACCTCTAATTATTCACCCTGCCCTTGAACATATTTATGTATAAGTCTGTCTTCCTCATCAGACTAAAGCCCATAAGGAAAATGATCTTACTTAACTTAGGTTTGCATCGTGTTAAACTGCTGTTTAAGTTGCTATTAACTGTTTATATTTTATAAAAACAGCAATTTACATTCAACTTGTTATCTCTGTATCTGAGCATCAAATACAGAGTATAGTATAAATTTTAGGTTTACTAAATACTCAATAACTGAATTAAAATATTTTTAATTTGCAACTTGTTGAATAGCTGTTGAAAACTTTTAAACTTGCATTTATTTCTCTGAATTTATCTCAAATGTTTTGTTCTTCAAAGCTTCAAGAACCAATGTATGTCTTACCAAAAGGAAAAGTTATTTGCATATTGTGGAACTAATAAATTGTAAATACTATTCTACAAGTGTGTTTGAAGCCACATTACAAGTCTTTTAAATAAAACATTTCATTTAAGTCGTTGTTACTATATTATAATCAATAAAGTTGTACTAAAGACTTGCAACTCGTGTTATTTCTTCTATATAAGTTTTTTTCCGACATTCATTTGCTTATGTCACTTTATTTTATTCATTTATTTGTTTGTTTGGTTGGTTGTTTTGTGGTGGAATTGAATGGTCTTGCATATTCTAGGAAAGTGCTCTTACATTGAGCACTACCCTCAGCCCCTTGCTGTTACTTTAAAAGATGATACTGTTGTGGCTTTTATTTAAATTTTTTTCTTTTTAGATATACATGACAGTAGAGTGTTTTTTGACATATAATACATGCATGGAGTATAACTTGTCTTAATTAGGGTCTCATTCTTGTGGTTGAACATAATGTGGGGTTTCACTGATCGTGTATTCATACATGAACATGGGAATGTTATGTTCAATTCATTCTACTGTCCTTCCTAATCCCATTCCCACTCCCTTCCCTTCATTGCCTTTTGTCAAAACAAATTTCTATATTGTATTTACAATAGTAACCTATATGTGTTTTTCTCATCACTGGGCAGTGGCAAAGTTCAGGTGATACTGATTTCTAGCCTTTTTCCTGACTAGAATTTAGTTAGTTCACCCTAAAACTTTCATCTTTGGAAGCAATAGAGGCACAGGGTGGTCTCTCTAAACAGAAGTTGCATCCATAAAAAGACAGAATGGTATTCTACCTTTCATTTTTTCTAGGAAATGAATTCATTTTTCCTGTGTCTGAGTTAATCATGTTTTCTCAATTCTCTTTTTAACAGCTTGATCACAATCCTGGATATTTTTTTTATTGCTTTTGTTACTCTTTTCCTAGAAGTGGTTCAAATGGGAGAATTATATCATATCCTCTTCTGTATTAACAAATTAAATGTATCCTTAAAGTAAACTAGAAGAATTGAAGGAAAATGTGTGCAATATAGATTGCTGGAGAAGTGGGAAGGCTTAATATCAGGCAGGAATATCTTGGCCTAGACATTCACCATGGGCATGGAAGCTAAGTCTATGCCTGGGACTCTACTCTTTCTCTCCAGGTACAGCATAGGAAGTGGAATGGGAACAAAGGTCCCTGTTATGAGTCACCCTGCAGAGGACACACTTAGGTGGATTTACTTGTCCATCATCTGGGAAAACCTGCCTGGAAGCAGAATGTATAGCACTCTTAGCAAAAGGAGAATTCTAATAAGTGAGGAAGGGGAACAGAGCGTTATTGTGCAAATAACGTGTTTTATTCACCTTTTTATACAACAGAATGTATGGCATTGAATATACTGTGGTAATCCATGTAATGGTTGAAGTTCTGTTTTGGCAAGACAGTCCAAATGAAAGTGCTAAAGGTGAAAAGTTCATAATGCAAATGCCACATTCCCCTGTGCACAAAAGTTACAATAACCTCTGAATTTGTTTCAAAGGCAAGGAAGGACTCTGCTTTATAAGGGGGAAATGCTAATGTAGAAGAGTGTACTAGAAAATCCAAAGAGCATGAAGTCAGATGAGGTAGATTAGAGTTGAATCCCATGACTTTGGACAAATTGTCTGAATCATGGTCCATAGAAATGAAAATGAAAGTAAGAATTCATGCTTTTAATGACAGATCAACCAGACAGAAAATTAATATGACAATATTGGACTTGAATTGCACTTTTGACCAAACAGACCTAACAGATGCAAGTAGAATGTTCCATCCACAGAAGCAAATTTTTCTCTGGCACACATGTAGCATTCTCCAGGATAGACCATATGTTAGGCCACAAAACAAAATTTAACACATTTAAGAACATTGACATAGTATCTAGTATCATTTCAGATTACAGTAATAGGAAACTAACAATCAATAACAGGAGGAATCTTGGAAAACTCACAAATAGATGGAAGTTAAACAGCATGCTACTGAACAGCCAGTAAGCCAAAGAAGAAATTAAAGTGGAGTTTAAAAATATCTTGAGATAAATGACAATGAAAATACCACACACCAAAACCTGTGAGATACAACAAAAGCAGTTCTAAGAGGGAAGTTTATGGCGATAAATGCCTGTATCAAAAAAGAAAAAAAAAATCCTAAGTAAACAGTGCAACAGTATTCCACAAGAAACTCTAAATACAAACCTTAGATATACATAATAAAATCTATTCTTAGAAATAAATAAGAATACTGTATAATTGTTACATTCAGTAGTATTTGACGTAACTAATTGAACTTTCCAAAGTTTAGATAAATCATTAATCATTTGAAACATGAAAAAATATCCATGCTTCTAAGGATTATTGTGAACATTGAAAGCACTAACATAGTTCACACCTATAAAATTGAACCAAATGTTAACGATGTTGGTTTTCAGGAAAGAGTTATCATAGTTGTCTGTTTCCTTGCCATCTGTAAGTTGCCTTTCTTCTTCTCAATGGTCCTTGAAAGAAGGTTGGGCAAAGGCGAAAGAATAGGCTGGAGCCTATTCTTTAAGACCTTAATCTGAATCTTGGCCTCACTACTAGTCAGTAGCGAGTAATCCTGGGAAAGTTACTTGTAGGGAGGCAGTGTGTATATTGGTTTTGGATTTCATCTCTATCACTTAGCAGTCTTGTTTAACCTCAATTAATATACCTATCAAATGCAGTAAACAAAGTATATTTTCATAATATTGAGAAGAAGAAGAAGGAGGAGGAGGAGGAAGAGGCAGAGGAGAAGGTGGAGGAGGAGAAGGAGGAAGAAGAATAGCTAATATTTATTAGTTTGTGTTTGGGGAGGTGTGAAAGAGAATATGAATAAGTAAATCCTGCATTGTGCTGAGGTGGCATGGGAACACTAGGGACAATCAATTAAAGCCGACATTCAGTGAAGAAGCTTGGATATGCTTTTTAAGCTACTTTACTTTTTTTCCTTTTGTTGGCTATGAATTAGATATTAAGACACTACATCTGGAGACTCATAGAAGAAAGCTCATTTGTGCTTTTGAAATGAATAAGTTTGAACCTTAAAACTTATCAGACAATCTGGTGTGTAGGGAGCTTGGGAGAATTTTTAGCAACTATGCAGAGTTCTAATTCTCCCCCATATGTGAGAAAATCAAATGTTGAACAAAGGGTCAAATATGTTCACAAAGCTCACCATGCTAACTCCCACATATATTGCTACACTATGTGCACTGTGCTATGTTTGACATGTAATTTGTCCCCCAAGGGTTCATGTATTGAAAACCTTATCTTCAGGGTGGTGATAGGGGCCTTTAAGAGGTGGGGACGGGTGGGAGCTGTTTAGATCATTGGAGGAACAGTCTTCAGAAGGAATTGATGTAATTCTCAGGGTACCCTGGTTAGTTCTCTTGAGGGGTCTGATATAAAAGAGCAAACCTGGCCTCATTCTGGTCTCTCTCTGGCTTTCTGTTTGGCCCTTGATCTCTCTCTCTCTCCCTTGCACTCCTGTCATGATGCCATTCACCAGGCAGTTGCAGAAAAGAAGACTCTCACTAGAGTCAAGCAGAGGTCAGTGACATACTTTTAAACTTCCAAAAGTGTGAGCTAAATAAATCTCTTTTCTTTACAAATTACTCAACCCATAGTATTTTGTTGCAGCAATAGAAAATGGACTAATACAGAAAAATTGTATCAAGGAATGAGATTATTTCTATAACTATACCTGAACATTTGGAATCAGCTTTGCAACTGGGTAATGGGCAAAAGTGGGAAAAACTTGGAGGAGCACTAGAAAAGGCCTACAATGCTGCAAGTGACTCTGGTGAGGACTCTTAAGAAGAGGAGGTTGTCTCAGATGGCAAGGAGCATTTGATTGGAGCTTGAGATAAAAACTACCCCTCTTATGCCATTGCAAAGAATTTGGATGAACTGTATCCATGCACTAGAACTTTATGAAAGAACAAATTTAAGAATAGTGAGTTAGTTAATTTTGGGCAGAAGAAATTTCTAAACAACAAAGCATTCAGGTCACAACCTGGGTTTTATTTGATGCTTTTAGTTGGCTATATAGTGAGACCAGGAAGCAAAAAGAAGTGGGAAAATTTGGAAAATTTGCAGCCTGACCAAGAAAAGCCTATTCTAGAGAAGACAATAAGAGTGCAGCTGAGCAATTGCTTGCTAAAGAGATCAGTAGGATAAAAGGGAGTGCTAATCGGCAAAATAATAGCAAAAGAGGTCAAGGGAATCTCAGAAATACTTGAGGCTCCTTCTCCCAACCCAGTCCCAGGGGACCTTCAGGAAACAATGCTCTCAGGTAACCCCAGGGCACTCTCCATGCTCACTACCCAGGATTGCCTTGGAGTCTTCTCCCTGCTACATGGTCACTCCAATCATGGGTCAAGCAGGCCAGGTACAGCTGTGCCAGGTGATTTCTACATGTTTCTGGTTTTTCAGGCATACAGAATGTACAAGTAATGACTTCTGTCAAGATTTCACAGTCTGGGAGGCCAGGCAGAAGTCTGCTGCAGGGTTGGAGCCCATACCATTCTAGAGATTATCCGCTAGAATGCCTAGCAGTCATGATGTAACTGGATTCCATGTCATGTTTTGAATATAATTCTTTCTGTCCCACCACTGATGGCTTATTTTAAAACTAAATTTTTTCTCTCATCTGTCTCTTTCCCTCTCCAGTTGTGGGGAAAACAAGATTAACATTCATCCTTTCCTAAGTCAAGTTATCTACCCTTTCACTCACTGTCCATAAGAGTGACAAATCTCCAGATGGGGAAACTGGACCAACTACTCCTTTGAAGATGTAACTTAAACATTAATTAATCTACTGATAACAATACTCGGAATTGCTCTTGTTAAAGTTCTCTGTGCCCTCTGGCAGTTAGAACAGCAGTATATAATGTGATCTACCACCGTTCTCCTTTGCAAGCAAAGGAATAAAACTTCTCTTTGCCTTTTCTCAAAACGTTGTCCTTGTTATAGGGAAGGAACAAGGACCAAGTTTTTGGTATCAGTGGAAGGGAACCCAGGAAGGTCAAGGAACAAGTGAACTGCAGTGCTGACCTGGACAAGCTGTGGATGTCAGCATGCATCCTGAGAGAGCAGCCATGCGTCTTGTGACCAGCAAGAGTAGGGTTGCCTGTGGTCTTACAGGTCCATGACCTTATCCCCTGCCCCCACAATGTGCACAGGATGCTGGACAAGTAGTTTTAAGACTTACTATCTTCTCTGCAGGGTTTCAATCTTACTTGGGTCAGTTATTCCTTTCTACTTACTCATTTCTCCCTTTTGAAATAGGAATCTTATCTTACTCCTGTCCTGTCATTTATCTTGAAACTTGGTTTTTGATTTTGTAGGAATTTACAGCTGAAGGTTTGTTTTGAGTCTCAGGTGTGACTTTGGAGTTGGTTGATGCTGGAATGAATTAAAACTTTGGAACTGTTGGGGATAGAATGAAAGCATTCTGCATTGTGAGACAGACATGAACCTTGGGGACCAGGTTCAGTTAACTCCAAATCTGAGCTAAATTAGCCACTTTTCTTTACAAATTACCAAGTCTTATGCAGGTTGTAATAGCAGTGGAAAATAGACTAATACACTTACAAAATGAGCATTAAAAGGAATAAAGCTTTTAAAAATTGTTACCTCTATATTCATAAATATGGGTTGTCTTCAGAGACCTCAGTTGCTGCCTTTGTACAGCATATTCATATTATCCAGACACAAGGAAGAGGTTCCAGTGATTTCAAACCCTGCAGATCCTTTGTGGCCTCCAAGAAAATGGCAAGAAATGATATTTTATTCATACATAGTGGAATTAAAATCCAGCTATCATCAGAGAGTTCAAAACTCTTCCATTTGGAGTATATTTCTTACCTTCATCGTGCAAAGATGACTCCATCTCCAAGCCCAGATAAAACTTACCTAGTGACAGGACAATCACCAACTCTGACCAGAAAGGACAGTGTACCTAAGAAGAGACCTGGTTTGTGGCAGAAAGAATTGGAGCTGCAAGTCATCTCCTGCCTGGAGATTCCATTTTATTTTTCCATATCTCTTAGTGACCCAAACCCAAGAGAAATGTTGGATGCCCAGATAAAATTCACTATGACAAGAAGTGCACACTACTAGGGCAGCTTCCTGCCCCTTTACCACAGAGGACCAGCAATTTCCAATGGGTGTGACCCATCCAATCTCCCACTTTACAGAAATGTACATTATAATAATAATAAATATAAGTAACAGTTATTGTTCTTAGAGGATTATAGAGTTCCAAAAGTCTTCTTGTGTGTATTAGCTGATCCACTTTCACAAACAACTTCAGGGAATAAATGTTACAGGTCATAGGAGAGAAACATTTGGCTGAAATTCCAAAATAAAGAATTTTGGCCTGCTGTCTCCAGTCATCACATATGTGTAAGGAGAATATCTCACGATTCTCCAGGCAAAAGAGAATCTACTACTAGATTCTAGAAGAAATTGAGCAAGACCAAAGAAAAGCCTTCTGTCTTTATTCTTTTAAGATTGGAAGATAAGAAATAAAGTTGTCCTTATTTACAGGTGACATAATTGTGCTACATAGAAAACTCAAAGAAATCTAAGTAAAAATTAAACACAATCAGAATTAATTTAAATTTATTGGGGTCAAGGGATATCAGATCAATAAACAAACTCACTGTATTTTTGTATTAGCAGCAAGCAAATTTGTGAATGAGATTCAAATAAAATAATTTATAACAGTATCAAAAACATAAAATAGTCAAGAAAAATGAGTGAGTCAAATATGTGCAAAACCTCTGCTGAAAATTTATAAAGCATTTGTGAGAGAAATTAAGGAAGACATAAATAAAGGGAAAGACAGCATGTTTATTGATTGGAAGATTTGATATTATTGAGATGTCAGTTCTTCTCAAATTGACCTATAATTTCAATAAAATCTCATTCAAAAAAGCAAGCAGTCACTTATTTTTTGCATAAACTTATAATCAGGCTATAATATTTATATGGGAAATAAAGAAACAAACAGTTAAAACAAACTTGTAAAAGATAACAAAGTTGAAGGCCCTATACTACTTGATTTCAAGATTTATTATAAATTTATATTAATCAACATGCATATTGGTGTAACAAGGGGTAAAATATAAGTGGAACAGAAGAGATTTCATAATCTCACTTATATTTAAGTTATTTTCACAAAAACACCAAAGCAATTCAGAGAGGAATTTTTTTACCTCTTAAAGACAAGTATTAGAACAACTGGTTAAATACATGAATAAAAGTGAATTTTGATACCTATATCACATCTTAATAAAGAATTATAAAAATTTGTTCAATAAGATTCAAATATAAAAGTGAAAGGTATATAGTTTCAATCAATAAATATAACATTTGCATGACTTGGGTGGGCAAGGATTTTTTTAGAACACTGAAAAAAATACACATTTATGTGTGTGTGTGTGTGTGTGTGTGTGTAAAACATTATCAAAATCAAAGTGTTTGCTCTTCAAAAGATGCCATTAAAAAATTGAAGGCAAATAATAGAATAGAGAATATACTTGCAATTCTGTTACCTGACAACTGAAATAAAAAATACATAAAGAACTTTAAATCAAAAGTACAAGAAAAGTAAATCAATAATCAATAAATGTCATTCACCATATCAACAGACTTAAAGTCAAGAATCACATGTTTATTTCAATAGATGCAGAAAAAGCATTTGATAAAATACAGCACCCCTTCATGCTCACTAGAAAAAATAGGGACAGTGGGAACATTCCTTAACATTGTAAAGGCCATCTATGCTAAGCCCATGGCTAATACAATTCTAAATGGTGAAAAACTGAAAGCATTCCCCCTAAAAACTGGAACAAGGCAGGGATGCCCTCTTTCACCACTTCTATTCAATATCGTCCTTGAAACTCTAGCCAGAGCAATTAGACAGACCAAAGACATTAAAGGGATACGAATAGGCAAAGAAGAACTCAAACTATCCCTATTTGCTGATGACATGATTATATATTTAGAGGAACCGGGAAAATTCACCAGAAAACTTTTAGAACTCATAAGTGAATTCAGTAAAGTAGCAGGTTACAAGATCAATGCACATAAATCTAAGGCATTTCTATACATAAGCGATGAATCTTCAGAAAGAGAAATTAGGAAAACTACCCCATTCACAATAGCTTCGAAAAAAATAAAATACTTGGGAATCAATCTCACAAAAGAGGTGAAAGACCTCTACAATGAGAACTACAGAACACTAAAGAAAGAAATTAAAGAAAACCTTAGAAGATGGAAAGATCTCCCATGTTCTTGGATAGGCAGAACTAATATTGTCAAAATGGCCATGCTACCAAAAGTGCTATACAGATTTAATGCTATTCCAATTAAAATCCCAATGATGTACCTTACAGAAATAGAGCAAGTAATCATGAAATTCATCTGGAAGAAAAAGAAACCCAGAATAGCTAAAGCAATCCTTATCAGGAAGAGTGAAGCAGGAGGTATTGCAATACCAGAACTTCAACTATACTACAAAGCAATAGTAACAAAAACAAAAATAGTAATAAAAATGGTATTGGTACCAAAATAGACAGGTGAATCAATGGTACGGAATAGAGGACATGGACACAAACACAAATAAATACAGTCTTCTCATACTAGACAAAGGGGCCAAAAATGTGCAATGGAGAAAAGATAGCCTCTTCAACAAATGGTGCTTGGAAAACTGGATATCCATATGCAGCAGAATGAAATTAAACCCCTATCTCTCACCCTGCACAAAACTCAACTCAAAATGGATCAAGGACCTTGGAATCAGACCAGAGACCCTTCATCTTATAGAAGAAAAAGTAGGTCCTAATCTTCAACATGTCAGCCTAGGATCAGACTTCCTTAACAGGACTCCCATAGCACAAGAAATAAAAGCAAGAATCAACAACTGGGATAGATTCAAACTAAAAAGCTTTCTCTCAGCAAAGGAAACTATCAGAATGTGAAGAGAGAGCCTACAGAGTGGGAGGAAATCTTTGCCACTCATACTTCAGATAGAGCACTGATTTCCAGAGTATATAAAGAACTCAAAAAACTCTACACCAAGAATACAAATAATCCAATCAACAAATGGGCTAAGGAAATGAACAGACACTTCACAGAAGAAGATCTACAAGCAATCAACAGATATATGAAAAAATGTTCAACATCTCTAGTAATAAGAGAAATGCAAATCAAAACTACCCTAAGATTCCATCTCACCCCAATTAGAATGGTGATTATCAAGAACACAAGCAACAATAGGTGTTGGCGAGGATGTGGGGAAAAAGGTACACTGACATTGCTGGTGGGGTTGCAAATTAGTGCAGTCACTCTGAAAAGCAGTATGGAGATTCCTCAGAAAGCTTAGAATGGCACCACCATTTGACCCAGTTATCCCACTCCTTGGCCTATACCCAAAGGACTTAAAATCAGCATACTTCAGAGATACAGCCACATCAATGTTCATAGCTGCTCAGTTCACAATAGCCAGATTGTGGAACCAACCTAAATGTCCTTCAGCTCATGAATGGATAAAGAAACTGTGGTATATATATACAATGGAATATTACTCAGCCATAAAGAATGATAAAATTATGGCATTTGCAGGCAAATGGATGAAATTGGAGAATATCATGCTAAGTGAGATAAGCCAATCTCAAAAAACCAAAGGACGAATGATCTCGCTGATAAGCGGATCATGACACATAATGGGGGGTAGGAGGGGGGCAAGAATGGAGGAAGGACTGTATAGAGAAAAAAGAGGGGTGGGTGGAGTGGGGGAAGGTAAAAAGTAACAGAATGAATCAAACAACGTTACCCTATGTAAATTTATGATTGCACAAATGGTATGCCTTTACTCCATGTAGAAACAGACAAACAACATGTATCCCATTTGTTTACAATAAAAAAAAAATGGTAAAAGACTTAGACTTCAGAGAAGATCTGTAAATGGCCTATAAGCATATTGAGAAGTGTTCAATGTCATTGTTCATTAGAAAAAGCAAATTAATATTGCAAGAGGGTGCCCCTGCAACTCAGTAGAATAATTAATTAAAAAGGCTAGTGCCAATAAATGTGGCATAATTGGAACTCAGGTGTTGCTAGTGTACAAGGATACAACCATGTCAGAAAACAATTTGCCAGACCCTCACAAATTTAAACACAGTACTCTTTTATGTTTAACAAGGCCACATGCTCCCGGCTGTAAGTGTCTTACATAATAATGTTCATACTGCCTTTCTTATCATAGTTTTCTGAGTTGTAAACAACACAAGTATCCATTATCAGGAGTATGGAGAAATATGTTTTGATAAATTCACACAATGTAATATTTCTCAGTAATAAAAAAACCAACAACATGCATACATCTCAAAAACACCATACTAATCAAATAAAGAATACAGAAACAAATGTTCCCATTCCAGTGAAGTTCAAAGAAGAGGTAAACTAACTTATAGAGATAAAATTTGAATGTGGTTGCCTCTTGAGGAGAGCTTTAGTTGGGGGTGGGGGGAAGGAACTTTCCTGGTTGCTATTCTATATCTCAATTACATGTACACATATACATCTAATACTCATGAAACTGTAAAATTAAGTGCAATTACTACTTTTGGTTCTGTAGAAAATTAAATTGGTAAAAGAAGAAAAAAAGGTACCCTTGCATCAGATACTAGGTGAGAGAAACATGTTCTCTATTATCTTGAGTTATGTTAACTTGCATCAACAAACAAAGTCCAGCAGATGGAATTAAATAATGTGAACTGGATTTTAATTAACACTGTCCACAAAGTAGAACATTAATATAAGTGGTTTTAATTTTCCATCATCTGATAAATATTTTGTTCTATTTGTTAACTCACTCTTTGGATTCTCTCATTTAGAAAAATGAAAGTCACAAGTCACACACTGAGCTTCTTTGCCTATGTTTGCCTTTTGCTCAGTCTTGGCAGAGGGGTTCCATTCTGGAGCCCTGTGTGATCTGAGGCCTCTGTCCAGTAGAATTTCAGGTCAGCTTCCACTGGAGTTCATCCAGCTCTTTTAGTGTCTTCAAAGGGGAAATGAGCCAGTGCTGATACCAGCATGTCTTCATTGTTTCAGTTTCAGGAGCCAACTTAACACAGCAGTGGAACCCAGCCACATCTACAAGATGTCAAAAGCACCAAATCCCAAATCCTAATGGCACCTCTGCAGTAGCCAATGTCTCCAGAGCATAAAAAAGCCTTTTACAGTAATGTCTCCCCAACAAAAGGATTATTCCCATAAGTCAAACCATGCTGTCATCTAGATCTATATACCATTATTAGCTGAACAAGAGAACAGGGGCAATGATTATCTCCAGCAGGAAGAAGGAAATAGAGAAAAAGAAGGAGGGCAAAAAGGAAAGGTATTTTATATTGTATTTCTGTTTATACCATTTATCAGGATTCCATCATCAGTACTTTTAAACATGCATTTTTGGAAAGTTAACCATAAACAGACTAACTTCAGACTATGGTTTCCACAAGTATATAGATCATATTATTTTCCAGAGAATCCCTCCAGAAATACTACTTTTCTAACTTTAGAAACTTTACATAATGCCAACACTAGTCCTTGGGTCTTTCCCAAGGCTTTCTTATTCTTTTTAGCATCCTTAATGCATATTTAAAGTATACTTTCTTCCCCTTTCCCTTCAGATTCTACATTTCTGATACCTTAATTCTGAATTGAATAAGACTTCTGGTCTAGGACAACTTTTCTTCCAGCAAGTTCTCCAAGCAATACCTAGGCCTTTGCATCCTCTGAGAAAAGGGGAAATGGAAGAACAGCCATTATTTCATCCACCAGTGTCCAAAAGACACAGCTGAAGCCTCTTCCAGATAAAGCCTGGTTGGCCCTATAAAGATCTCTCTTCTGCTGAAAGCAAGATGGGATATATACAGATCTCAGGGGCTACCAGTCTACAGTGCTTTTGCTGCTTGAAATACTTAAGGAGTCTGCTCTGACCCCATCTGTAAGCAAAATTCTCTCCCAATCTTTGGTCTCTTGAACAAAAATGTGTCCCTGGGTTTGTGTAGCTGCTGTTCAGCATGGAGCTCTTGAGAGACCCAGCCTCCAGCAAACACACCCAACTTCAGTTTGCTGAGCAATGCAGACATTCCTTGTTCTAAGAGAAAGAGACTTGAGGCAGGATCCCAAACCTTTGACTGTTGTACATAGTCACAGCCCAAAAACCTTCCTGAAAGAAAAAAGGAAGGAAGGAAGGAATACAATATTAGCTTCTCATCGATATAACAAATCCCTAACACAGGCTGCTTATGAAGAAACAGGTTTATTTAGCTCACAAATTCTGGAGGTTCCAGTCCAAAAGGCATAGTGCAGGCTCTAAGGTGAGGGTTGCCTGTTGGCTGCATCTTCTCATGATGGCAGCAATGGCAGGAGAAAGCAACGTAATTATATCTGGAGATAGAGCAGAGGGAATTGACTGGGGCCAGACTTGACCTTCCAATAGATCCCACTTCTCAAAGTCTCCACCCTCTCCCAGTACCACCATTGTGGGGACAAACCTTCAATCACATACACATTTTGGGGAGACACAATTAAACATATCCAAACTGTTGAAAGATACTAATAGCAAAAGGGTGTTCTATATTACCCTGCCTCTATATTACATTTGACCTCAATTTTCTATCTGATCTCTTATCCTTGTGAGTTTGAACAAATTATAACTAGATCAGGGAGGGGACAATCATGGCCTGCCTCCTCATAGTCTTCCTGAAGCCCCCATGGCAAACACTGATAACCCCTCATACCTAGATATGGCTTCAGAATCTTCCCCATTCCATAGTTTTTGGCACAGAAAAGGAAACCTATTTATAGTCTGGCACTAAATTTAAGAGTAGACCCAAGAAACCTGTTCATTGGCCTCTTTTTCTTGGTCTTTCTTCTTTCTCATTATTTAAGATGGGCAAGTTTGGTAGGAAAATTTACTTCTTTCCAAATAAGAGGCATTATATTCCCCTTTTTAACTTTAGAAGAGAATTACTAAATTTTTTTAAAACCAGGGATACAAAAGGGCTGAGATCCACCAAATAATCCTCTAGGCAGAAAGAATATATTAATGCTTTACTGTGATCTTGAGTTGTATCAGTTTGCTTCTTCTCTGGGGTAGAATAGATGGAAAGATCATGGTGGCATGAGGAGGGAATTGGAATTTCCACTTGCATTATAATGTGGAACTAGTTGCATGAATTTGCAATGCCATCATTATATCAGAAAGTATTATCTTTACAGATCCAGAAGTTGAATCATAGAGAAGAATTGCTCTCTTGAGATCACAGAGTCAGTAAGGGTAAGAGATTGAAAAATGCTCATAAAACCAGATCTTTTTATCCCCTTCCCCCTTGACAGGACAACTAGGCATGAACAAGTTTTTTGGGTCTCTAGAGGGTTGCTCTTAATAATAAACTGAGGTAGTGTGATTTATGGCTAAAGGGAAACCCCAAAACCTCTTCACCACCACATGACCCACACGACCCACGTGACCCTCTGTTTCCATGCACCCTACCCAACCTCAGCACCCTGTGCTTGGAACTCCAAATAAAAGATGCGCAGTCTCCAAGTAATCATTTCTTTCATTAAGCATTCTCTTTTTTTCATCAAGATAGTCCTGAAAAGAATGAACTTTCTTTATCACCCCTACCTTAGCATGTAGGAGTCTGAACACAGACACTGACCCTAGGTTTAGAAGGATGCTAGCCACTTATTGAAAAAGAAAAAGTGTATCATTTAAAGAGACAATCGGGAGTCTGAACTTAACAGCTGAGAGAAAGAAACAGAAAGAGCTATACCTCCTTCTATCCACATGCCAAGAGCCAGCCCTTTCCTTTGACAAACTGACCAAGGAAGGTGACGAACTCTACCAAGTCTAGAAATGTATTTGTTCTTTTTTCTCATGGTGGGTGAATAGGTAATCCTTCTAGGGAAACAAGGGACTTGCAGAAGGCAAACTGCCATTCTTGTTATCTGGGTTAAACCCGTTTCTCTAAAGTGCTGACAAAACGTATTTTTATATTGTTTTACATGGCAGAAAGTTCATTACGAATGTCGATAAGCATGAACGTCAAGAAAAAAGTCTCAGCTCTTCCATTATTGATTAAAAAAACCCCAAACAACGAAAACAAACAAATCAAAATAAAACAAAAACAACAAAAACCAGAGCTGACTCTTGTGCTGAAATCATTGTTAACTCCCTGGTGACCAAAGGTTTGGATGCAGTATGACTGAGTATTAAATTAAGGGGTATGCAGTTGATGCTCAAGATCAGGAAGCAATGCTGATGCCCAACTGAGCCTCTGTAGTTCCCCATCTGAGGGAACTACAGGAAAGGTGAGTTTTGATAAGTCTATTGTGTTAAATACTCCAGCACAATTTACAAAGACACCATCTTTTTCTTCTAATGGAAAGGAAATCTTTGTAATACTTGATATTTATGTCAGCTACTTTTCCCCCTTTTAAAGACTCAGAGAATGTTCCACATCATTACCTACCTGGGAGTAGGTAAAGCACTAGCCTGGGGGGAGGTGGGACCCTTGACTATCAAGTTAGGATATTGTGGTGATTGGTTCCTCAGATACAAACTAAAATCTTTTAATACTTCTCTCTTCCTGCTACTCCCATTCCGTTACTATGCCTAGGGTAGGCACAGCACTGTGACAGTCTCCTGGAGTCATTTTCTTGGTCTCCTTCCCCCACTTCATTACCATTACATTACTAATAGTGTCCCAAATCCTTCGAGATTTTCTTCATTCACAAGAGATGTTCACCTTGACAGGTATATTTGCAGCCACAGCACCCCACATTGACTCAGGAAAAAGGAAGACAGAGAGACAAAGGCTGTGAAGGGCTTCCTCCCCTGTTGAAGTTCTTTAAGATGTCAAAAGTCCAGTGGGAAAACTACGATAAAATGAGTCCAGGAAAGAACATAAAAGAGCACTGGGAAGTTTAAATGGAGAATGTGGAAGTTGGCAGAGGACAGAGGGACAGGACTGGGGTTGAACATCTGAAGTCCAAACTTGAATTTCTTGTTCTAAAAGATCAGCAATAACCTTCCCCATTTTTGTCAGAATTCTTTACATTAATTTTTATTATTGACATGCCCTATCTTTTTCCTGCCCACAGTGCTGTATAAGAAAAGTTTTATTTTGAAATTTATTGTCTTTTTTTACCAAGAGATGATGGAAAATAATCTCACTTCTCAAAATTTAAAATGAGGATGTGCATTTGTATCATGATAAAATCCAAAGCACTTGTTCTATTTTACCCTTTCCTAACTGGTCATCCTAGGTACAGAGGGCAACATTAATAGAAAGTGAACTGAATGTGTTAGACATTTTATAAAACTACAGTTTTAACCAAATCATTTTCTGGCTTAGATCCCTTCAAACTGAAATGCAGAGCCTTTCATACAGGGCTCAGTCTGCTCTTTCAACCTTTTCCTTCATATCCAAAGTGGGTGGCATTAGAGTTTCCCAAGTTACTCATGCCCCTGCTCCAAAGTTTTGTCCTATGAAAACTCTGGAAATTCTTCAAGGTCCACCTGCATTTCATTTATTGAGTCCTCCTTGATGTAAGTTCCCCCTCTTTCTAGACACTTAGGGTATTTGTGTGTTTGTGTATTTGTGCATGCATCTTGTATAAGTTGTTTGTACACCAGCTCTGTGTGTGTCTGTGTGAAGTAGTTATCTCCAATACCTGGTATCCCCTGCAGACCCTAACATTGTAATTTTGGCAACATTAAATTGCTACTTACTGAGTCTATTTATCAAATTATAACTGGTTGTGAATCTCATTCCTTTATCTATCCCACTTAAAAGTTAAGACCAGTCAGTTGATACCCATAAAGAACATTTCTCATGTTTAAAGAACAGAATGTTAACTATGAACTAATACACAAAACATCCTATCATCCATCTATTTGGTGTAGTCACACACCTGACCCAGCCAAGATCTTGACTTTTAAAGCTCTGACTTTTCTATATTTTTTAGCAGCCCCCTCTTTCTATTTTAAAGACTGACATTCCATATTAAAACAAAGAATTTGGGACAACTAGAGAGAGTTGAATGTGAGCTAATGGAAAAGGACTTGGTAAGTTTTCTTTATGCAAGATGTAACTGAATTGGAGTTATCCCAGATATCTATCAGTGTCTTTTATACTCAAAGAAACTGCCACTGACTCTGTTGCTAAATATGTGCACGAGGAAGGCTGAAAAGACCAATGTGACCAGCTGTCCTTTCTGCATTGCATTTGAATGAAGGCTGTTCTTTCCTTAGCAGCTGTAGATGCTGTTTGCTGAGCTTGTTGCTATTTTTGATACTGCCTTCTTCAAAAAGAAGAAATAAAAAAGAAAGGAAGGAAAAGTCACACCCTCTCTGATAGCCTCACGTCCAGCTGCTATCTGTCCACCTTCTCCAGACTTAGAACTGCAATAAATAGTCCTGTTTTCAGTTTGCTTTACAGCAATGTCTACTATTGAATCCATAGTCTTACATTAGCTTCACATCTGGATCAGCAGAGAAGTTGCAAGGAATGTTTCAGTAGAACTGGTTCTGTGGTTACATCCCAAGGCTTCATTTTTTGTTCCCATCCAGCAGCTTATTAATGGATATTAGCTCCCAAGTGACTAGTGAAATTGCCCAGAAAGATTCATATGCAGTCTGAGGCAAATCTAAACTGATTGCAGCTTCCAGCATTCTGTTTGCATTTAGTCCTTCTATATCTTAACGTCGTAGACCCTGTCTTAGGCCTTCATCTGACCTGGCAGCCCCTCTGTGGGCAGGGCCATCATCTTGGTACAACCTTCTGCACCATGATCTACTTACTGGATACCTTGTCCGTTGGGAAGCATTAACCGTTTGCATTAACAGTTTTCAGATCTTTATTAGTGAAAGATATTTGGGTTTTATGTAAATAGACATGTGACATCTATTCCCCTTTGGCTTACTCTTTATCATTGTCTGAACAATATAGCACAATTTCTTAAAGAATGCCCTGCCTCTAGATATGTATACCTCTGACTTACATAAACTGACATTTAAAACATGCACTACTACTTTACAGAGTCCTCCTGTGTCACTAGGATACTTTGTTTACTAATCGACTACCTCTTAGCTGAGCAGCACAAATGTTCCTGCAGGTACATACAGATCTCTTCATACAGATTCTGCATACTCATCCATCAAGGACTTCCTGTGAGAAAACAAGAACTCTCTGGCATTATTTCACTGTAAACAGCATTCAATGGAAACATTCTAAACTATTTATATAAAACTTATAATGTGCTAATCAGCTTTTTATTGCTGTGACCAAAACACCTGATAGAACAACTTAGAGAAGGAAAAATTCATTTTGTCTCATGGTTTCAGATATCTTAGTCCATGGTCTGCTGATTCCATTGCTCTGGACCTGAGGTGAGGCAAAATATCATGGTAGAAAAACATAGTGAAGGAAAGCTGTTCATCTAATGGTAGCTAGGAAGCAGTGAGGGAAAGAGACACAAGAAGAGACCAGAGACAAGATATAGTCCTCAAGGGCACACCCCTAATGAATTACCTCCTCTGGTCAAGCCCACCTGCCTATAGTTACGATCCAGCAATCCATTCAAATTATTAATGCATCAACTAGATTAATACATTGATGAGGTTACAGCTCTCATAATACAATATTTTCATCTCTGAACATTGCTGCATTGCTTATATGGACATTTTGGAGAACATTTCTAGGTCCAATCCATAACAAGTGACTATGATCTAGCTGAAATAAGAACATAAGATACTGAAGTAAATCTTAGTCCTTGTCCTTTTCATAGTGAGAGGCACCATGCAGGGTTACCTATATGACATGGGAGCTGCACAACCAGGCTTCATTATTGACTTTTGCCCCTTGTGAACTCATGACCTTTAAAAGCTACTCTTCATCTCTCTCCTTCAGTCAAATTATCTGTACCATGAGAATAATCATAGTATCTGCATCATAGGGTTGCTTTGAGGAACACATGATTTCATATATGTTCAAATTATACAAACAAATAATTAAGCTATGGAAAATTCTCATTTATGAAAACAATTTTGCATGTAGCTTTTTTAAAAATCTCCAAAATATACCAAATCTGTGATTTTCAGAATGGTTTTGACTGAGTAGAAACCTGCCAGCACTGAGGAGTTAACAGATGAATTGCTCAAATTCATTTTTGTGATTCACCTTTCCCTTCTTGGTTGTGATCATGATAAAGATTTCTTTGAAATTCTTATATTTCCTCATATCAAAGGTCAAAGGAAAAAAAAAAGATGTAGAATATTTCAGCACCCCCTTCTACCTAAGATTTTAAAATACCAACCACAGACTGTCTATCTTTGGGAACCAACTTCTGTATACAAGGATCATTAAATAATTAGCATGCAGAAAGTCATCCATGTCAATCAGATTTTAGTGAGCTTCTGTAAATGCACTTAAATATGCTCAAGTCTACCATTTTCTTCATGTGTTTGTCATAAGTCAAATCAGTGAATCACATGTCAGCATTGCTCCTTGGAATGATGCTAGAAAAAGTATATTACATTTTATAAACACAAATCAACTGTACTATCACAATTTCTTCGGCCAAGGAAACAACCACTTATATTTATTAAATGCCAGAACTATGCTGAAATGTTAATGAAGAGCCAGCAACTTTTATGCAAGCAAGAATACACAACAAATTCTTTGGGATTAATGGTAGAATGTTACAGTTTAACGAGACCATATAGACAATATACAATTATACTTTTGTCAATGAAGTACTTGAAGCTGCAATAGGTGAAGATTACAGAGCAAGTTTCTTTCTTTTTTTCTTTTTTCTTTCTTTCTTTCTTTCTTTCTTTCGCTCTTACTTTTTTGAGAAAAAGGAGAAAGAAGTTTTATTGCTTTGCTAGCAAAAGAGAAACATAGGGGACTCCTGTCCCAAAGGCTGCGAATCTGCCTGTTAGGAAGAACAGGGTGTTATCTAAGAGATTCAAAGGTGTTCTCTGTTAGAATTGTAATTTTCTTGTTAATTTGGGAGATAGTCCTATCTAAGATCTTCTGGTCGTATCCCCAAGTCTGAATTCCTTCCTTTCTGTGGTAAGTATGCACTCATGTGCTCCAGGACAAATAACTCCCCCTAGGATAGGGAAGAAAGATAATCCTGTTTCCCAAGACTGGGGAGAGTAAGAAATTAGGGAGGAGTAGGGAAAGAAAGAGAAAGAAACATGTTTGTTTTAAAAATAAGTTGCAGGCCGAGTGCAGTGATGCACACCTGTAATCTCAGTGACTCCTGAGGCTGAGATAGGAGAGTCACAAGTTCAAAGCCAGCCTCAGCAACTTAGTTAGGTCCCAAGCAACTCAGGGAGACCCTATCTCTAAATAAAATACAAAAATGGACTGGGGATGTGGCTCAGTGGTTAAAGAGCCCCTGGGTTCAATCCCCAGTACCAAAATAAATAAGTTGCAGTGGCAGAGCAGCAAAGGCTGTATTCAAGAATAATGTGGACCACTGTTACATTTCCCCACTGTCAATTTCTACATTCCATTTCTATGGAAAAACGGGCACTTCTCCAAGTTGCTTCCTACTGAGAGAGGGCAAAGTTGAGGGAATTGACCCAAAGTCCTTCTCCATCAGGTGGGACATGGACAGTTAAAGGTATTCAGCATCAAGGCAGTCCAGAGGTCCATGGCATCAGTTGGCAGGTGACTGGACAAGGTGTAAGTAGGGCAAGAATCTTGCTAGGATAATAATAAACAAGACAGTAAGGCATTCCTTTTTTGTAAACAATTAGCACAAAAGCAATTTAGAATTCAGTTAGTCTCTGAAAACCATGAAGATAGTAATTCATAATCATACCATGAAAAACAGATCAAGTTTATGTATGTAGGAAATTAGGAAGATTTGCAGGCTCAAATTGACTCAACAAACTTGTGACTCCTTTGAGTTCTTTGTGATAGTTATTATTATTAGGAACTCCCATACAGGACATTTTTCTTTGTAACTTTTAGCTTTACTTACTTTTGGTAGGACTGACACAAGTGTACATCTTAAGTTACATTTAAAAAAAACCTGCTTTTCCTTTTAAATATCCATGTGTGACTGTGCTTTGGTTATGCTCTCCTGCCAGGTGTTTAAGTTCAAGTTGGTCCAAATTAACCTAAAACAAGTTATTTTTTTATCAAGTTTATTGACCTTTGCACTGTACTACCCAAGTCATGAAAGTAGCCCTCCCATGGAAAATACAGCTAGTGTGAAATAGTCAAAACGGGAATCTGAAATCCTTGCTATGTGCCTACCAAAATCTCAAACATATTAGATACATAAATGCTGTGCAAAAGCCTGAAGGTCACAAAGCAACTTTTCTTTTTTAGGTCTGATCTAAAAAGTTGCTTTTTACAGGAAAAAAAAAAAAAAAAAAAGGTAAAATCTCTCTCACTAATTTTATTACCAGATTATAGGATCAAGATCTACATCATTAGGTGCTACCAACATTCATTAATAGCCTTTCTACAGTGGGAAAAGAAACAAAAATTAAAATGTATAAATTGGTCCTGTATCACCTGTATTGAATTGGTTTTAATTTGATGTGATTCACTAAACTGTTGTTCCAGCTTTATTTTAAATGAGATCCAAACTCACCTTCAGAGTCTTACCCTCATAACCCCTACCAGTAAACCACTTTCTAAAATAATCTAAATGTTTTATGCTATGCCTTTTGATAGGGGGTATGGGGATGATAATAAAACCCTCTCAGGCAGTCCTTCTCTACAGACCTCAGGCTAGTGGTAAAAATGAAAACAGAATCTTTATCTGTCTGAATGTAGAGCATTTTAAAATATTTTGACACTTTAGTATTTTGCCCCTATAGCTTGTTGCTATTTTTTATATGTTGTTTGTTTCTTTGTCTTGGTTTGGTTACTAACTAGAAATTACAGAAACATCCAGGGAAAAAATGTAGTTCCTCCATGGCAATAAATATCTATACAAATTTACATTTTGTCTTGAATGGAACCATCTTATATTTATAAGATTTTAATCAATTGATATGCTTTCATTTACCTCTTGTAATTTTTTTCTCTGCATCAAATAATCTGAGTTTTGGTTTTTTTTTTTTTTGTTTTTTTTTTTTTTTTGATGGCAAGAGATAGACTCTTAAATGAGCTCAATCCCCAAAAGGAAATTCTTTGGTTTGGGTCCCTAGGAAGCCCAAAAGTGAACTTAAGCCTCAAGCAAGGCTGGATCAATGTACTCAAACAATGTAGTCAGTTTTTCTATTGCTTCCTTTTCCCATAATTTCTTCTGTATATTGACCTGTCTCTTCCTGAAGATATGCTTACTCTTTTGTGTTAAGATTTAAGCCAGGATAAAATCTCAGACTCAAAACATCCCAGTCTTGCATTGTCTGTATAAAGGAACTTCCTTTCTTCCTCTTGTCCTTGTCTAAATATCAGCCCAGAAAATAAATTCTGAATAGCCTTTAGGGTCAGATTCTCAATCATGGAATAATTATTGCCAAAGGGCAGTTACTGTTATAGTAACCAGGGCCTTCCCACCAGGTGGAGAGTAGGAGTGGGACATCAGATCTGATATCTCCATCAGAACTTCAGGGAAGGGGAAAAAGTCCTGCAATCAGAAAAGGGTTCTGTTATCAGAAGAAAGGGGATGCAAAATATGCTAGGCTATATTAGCATTCTCTAGAGGAATGGAAACAATACCATATATATAATTAAGTTTATATATATATATACATATACATATATATATGTAAATGGAAGAAGCTGGAGTCCAATGTCCATAGGTAATGGCAGCAGCAATAGACACACCTGCTTGTTCTCAAGAACAGTCGAGCTTCTGGTTTTGTTTCTTTAGAGCCTCCATCCCATTGGATAGTTAGAGGGTGCTGCTCACATTCAGGATATGTCTCCCCCCTCAGTTTGCTATTCCACAGGCCAATTGTCTCTGGAAACACTCTCATAGATACATCCAGAAGTGTGCTTTACTCATTTCCTAGGCATGTCTCAATCCAATATAGTTGGCAATCAAGATTAACTATCACATAGGGCCAAAAAATGGGAGTCACTGGGTTTCTGCACTTGGCCTTAGGGTTTTCAGCAGGATTCACCTAATGATAGGAAACATGACTCTGAGATGTGCAAGAATATGCTACAAATGACTTAACGACTGGTTGAGGAAACAGTACCGCTTCTTCAGCACCTGGAGTGTTCTTTATTATGGCCCTTATGTGAGCCACCTGTTCTTCTCTCTGCCATAGGGGTAGCTTTCCTGACAAAGGACAGAAGTAGTTGCTGATGGAAAAAGATGGGTTAGTTGCAGGGGAACATTTAAAAAGGTATGGGAGCACAGGCTTTGGAATCAGAGAAGTTGCACATCTAAATCCCAGACTGATAAGCCAATATCTTTGGGACTGTAAACTTTTTGATCCTTAACTTCTATCTCATTGGGTTATTGTGAGAATTGATTGATTAAGACACCAATAAACTCTTGGAAAGCAATAGTCATCATCATTATCCAGGTTATTATTATCATGCTTTCTCTCCCTCTGCTTCTTGAGTTGGGAATTGAGTGGCAAATTGGGACAACCCTCTTGGATTAAGAGCCAGATAATACAGTGGTCTCTACAATTTGATATAGGTGCATAATGCTCTTTCCCAAGAGTTTTGTATTCTCTCATTTAGTCTTCAAAGCCCCCACTGAGTTCCATGTCATTAAGATCCACTTTTCAGAGGAGAAAGATGATGCCTGATGGGATTGTGATTTTATCAGGTAGCATAACTGGAAAGTTACAGAGGTAGAATTCAAACACAGTTTTTCTGACTTCACATTTTGTGCTCTCTTAATTATACCACAATGTAGAGACCTATTTTTCTCAGAGCCCAGCATGTACCTGAACATGGCCCTGCTAATCAGACTGCGTCATGGTAAAAATAGTGGCCTCAGAAGACCCTGAGATTTCTCATTAGGTCACCAAGGTTTTGAACATTTCTACCAGAGATTGTCCCAGAAGGTGATAATAGGTGACAAGCTGTGACCTGTTTGAAAGAAAAGAGGAGAGAAAAGTTAAGAAGAAGAAAGAGAGGCTGAGTAGAAGAAAAGGATGAAGGATAGGGTGAGGAAAATTAAAGTCTGCCTGATTAGAACTAGTAGGAGGTCAAAGTTATTTTTTTTAAACTTTATTGTACTTTTTCATAAAAGAAAATTACTTATCCTTGGCCAATGGCAACAGGTATTGCATGAGAGCCTAAAACAGGGAAAAAAGAGAACAGCAATTTTAGGAACAAGTTGGACTAAGTTTTCTCTGTGAATCAGTTCATTTTAGCCTTTAGAACAGGATATTCTTAGGAATATCTATATAGGCAAAATTTGTTTTGCTTAAGTAGTTTATTCCTCTTCCCATATAAAATCATCAAGTTTTATCTTACCTCTAATTGCTTAAAATATCACCCTACAAAACACTCTCTACCCAATATTGACAGAGAATTTAATTTTTAATTATTATCCTCTACCTGATTTTCAGCTTTCTGCAGTTTTCTCTGATACTGCCACCTTCCTTTAGGGAAGAGTCTTGAAGTTCCCTTGAAGACATTAGGGCATGCACAGCACACAGGCAAGACATACAAGACAAGCTTGAGTTTTGAAAATGTCAAAAAATGCATCCGTGAGATGAAATCACAAACCCGTTGTCTGGGCTTATGTTGTTTTTCAGGAAAAGTCACCAGAATTAACTCAAGGATGATTCTGATACTGCCAATTATCAGTTACCTTGACGAGTCCTGCTTCTTCAGATATTGAAGTATAACTCCAGAGAAGCGCCGCAAGGCAAGTGTAGAGTATAAAGTAAGAAGCGTTATTAAGAGATAGTAAAACAGACTTCTCCTGGGTGGAAGAAGGGGACCCAAAGGCAGAATCCGAGGATGAAGAAGTCTTGTCCTTTTAATACATCTAAAATTTCCTTTGTTCTCCTTCATTCTTCTCCCTTAATGAAATCTTGTTCATTTCCCCCAACCTGCATAGTGACTGGGAGATGTTGATGGAATGGTCATGGGGTAAGTAGGGAGGCTGGAAGGGCCAAGGTGGAGTGCTAAGCAAGAAGGAGCGGCAGCCCAGAGGGCATTGATCAGTGGCTGTCTGTATGCTCAGGAGTTTCTTCATTAACAACCTTTTTGGGAGGGGTGGCATCCAAGGGCTCTGGAGATGTGAACATTCCAATCTCCCAGGGGAGGTTTCCAACTTCCCAGACTCAGATCGGCCTCCATTTTCTTGAATCCACCCAATTATCTATTCTACACTAGCTGCCTATCTTTAATTCTGGCTTCAGTTTGACTTTTCAAGAAAGGACACGTGCAGAAGAAGCAGTAGCTCCTTTAGTTAATGACCTTTTGATGTCACAATCTCAAAATCCCCCAGCAAAATATGAAGACTCCTCCCAAGAAGAAGAAGGTAGCCTGTTAAATGGCAAAATGACCATTTATGCCTAAAAAAATAAAAAATGTATGAACTCCCCTTTCTCACCATCCCACACCCTTCCTACAAATCCCCCACTACCAAATGATCAAGGAGACATATTTGAACTGTTTTCCCCTCAACTCTTGGCCTTCTTGCCAGTTAACTGCTCAATAAAGTATTTTCTTTTAGAAAAAAACCCACTTTCATGGTACTGGCATCTGTGTGCCACTGGGAACAAACAAGCCCAATAATAATATAAGAAGCTTGGGAGTTGTCTCTCCTATCTACACAATAATAAAAAAAACGAACAAAGTGAGAATCAATAACTTTTCTTAGATCCACCAAAGAACTGAGATCACAGAGTTAATGGCTGCTCCCCACATGAGAGAAAGAGAGACCAAAAGAAAGAGTATCACAGCTTAGTGGAGCAGGTGTCCATGAGAAGAAACCTCCAGGGAAGAGTACTGCGATAGGAGTTGACAAATTGCTGGAGGATCACTGTGGACAAATCTAAGAATTAAAAAAAACTCCAGGGAGTAGGGGCTCCACACTTTTTGTGAGACTTATCTTTCTCCACGCACTCTACAGGTATTCAAAAAGAAGAGAGGATAAAAACTCCCTTTTGTCTCCAACAAATAGGTGGTAGTGTGGAGTGGGGGAGAGTTTGAAATCCAGTAGACCTTTCTGTTCATAACAGGATGGGACATAACCCACTAGGGTCTTATCAGAACTTAACTGGCCTGAGAGAAGGGAAATACTCAACTCTCGCCCCCTCTAACTTATGTCTCACCCAAGGGAAAACAATCTGACTAAACCAAGAAGCACTTGGGAAAATCTTAGCCCAGGGACACAATGAAAGACTGAGAGCTAATCACAGGACTATTGAGACTGAAAAATGTTAGAAGAAATGTACATTTTAATAAAAATTTATTTTGTTTAACTACCCAAAATTCATTAAAACTTGATCAAATAAAAGGAGAAAGGTTTCTTTTGAAAGAAGTACAAAAGTTTTCTATGAACCAAGAGAAAAATATAAAACTTCAAGGTCTTATAAAGCTCTGCCAGCACCTATATAGCTTGAGTCCTTTGTCCTTTCTCTGACTCTGCCCCTGCCAGCTGTCTCCTTACTGGCCTCCTGGCTACAATATGAATGTGCTAAGAATTCCCTGCCTCAGGTAATTTGCAAGAACTTCCTTTACCTGCACTGCCTCTCCTCAACGGTTAACAGGTGACTACTGCTCTAGTTAGACATTTGTTCAAATGTCACCAACACAGAGACTTTCCCTAATGAATGAATGTTGCTTCTCATTTCTATTTCTCTTACTTGGATCTGTCCTCATAGCACTTGACACCTCAATTTGTGTATGCATTTTTGTTTATTAATTTTCTCTTTTCCACTAGATTGACCCATGGTAGGCTCATGTAAGTATTTGTGGAATATATGGAAAAATAAAATGATTAATCAGGAACAGGTCCTGAGGGATACCAGAATCTGCCAACCCAAAATATACCTCTTGAGCATATGGATTACTCTGAGTGAAAAGCCGTTAAGAATCAGCAGAAGAAAGAACATTTTGAAAATTAGGGTTTTCCACTATGGAGATTTACACTTGTAAAGGAAATTTCTGTGTCTGGAGATGTCTTACTGTCTGGACCAGGAAGAAGAGGACTCTTAACAACTCTTATTAATGGAGGAGACATAGACTTAATAGCTATGTAACTTTACTTTTCCTAGTCACCATCCCATAAATTGCTTCTCCTCCATCCAGAATCTCCCCCCATTTTCTAGCCTAGGACAATATCTAAGCCTAAATTCTAAACACCCCTTAAGATTACCCTGAATTCTCATGTCTGGGAACTGCCATGAGTTATATCACAATGCACATATTAATAAACTTAATTGTTCTTTTTGTTAGTCTGTCTTTGTGCAGTCTGATTTATAGGGCCCTGGCTAGCCAACCCAAGATGGATAAAGGAGGAGATTCTTCCTGCCTTTTAGTACCAAGTAGGCTTTGGATTCCAGCTTCTACCTCACTCTTGCATTTTCATTTTGCTTCTGTGTGTTTGCTTCTTTGGTCTTCTTCAACCAACTCTGTCCCTTATGACATTAGGAAACACATACCCTGGAGACAGGCAGTCAGCCTCAACAGTGCTGATAGATCCACTCTGGTGCTTGTCTCCAACTTCTATTCCACTCTGTCCCTTGGACCAGAGTCACTGTTGGTCCAGCAGGAGTTTACACAAGTTTTTTTTTTTTTTTTTTTGGGGGGGGGTGAGAGAATTGCATCTATAGACTCTGATACCCTACTCCTTCTAGAAAAGAGCATGGGAAAGAGAAGCAAGCACTTGAAGGGTGCCTTGTTGAGGTAAAATGTCAGCTGGAGGAAGCCAAGAAAGGAACTATATTTACATGTAGAGGCCCTGCTCACTGCCAACTACTGTGCTCCACACACGAGAAGCACATCACTCACACTTTCTTTCAAGTTTCCAAGCTAGAAATTCCTATCACCATTTTTCCTGGAGAGATTAACCTATTGTCATAAGGTGTTATAATAGAAGAGGTAAAATGGAGACTCAGCCTCAATGACTAACTCCAAAATTGATGTTCTTTGCTTTTCAATGTGCTATGTATGGGTAGAATTTACTTTAGATTGGAAACAGACACCTTGAAGGGCTTCATGAAGGAGCATTTGAAGGAGGTAGAGTTGGCATCATCAAACATGGGAGAAAGGCAAAGCTGATGGGGAGAAAAACATAAGCAAATGAACACAAAATTGCACCACACAGTCACCTGTTATGGGAAATGTCATCCATGCTTGGGTACAAAGCTGAAATAGAAGAAGAAGTAGAGTTAAAAAGTTATTTGAAGCCAGATATGGTGGTGCACCACCATGTAAACTCAGTTACTTGGGAGGCTGAGGCAGGAGGATCTAAAGTTCAAGGTCATCCTGGGCAACTTTGCAAGACCCTTTCTCAAAATAAAATAAAAAAAGGATGGGGATCTAGCTCAGTAGTAGAGTACTTGCCTAGGATTCATAAGGTCCTGGGTTCAATACCTATATGTTGGTTAGTTTTGTGTTACTGTAACCAATATACCTAACAAGAATAACTTGAAGGAGAAAAAGTTTATTTGGTACCCATGGTTTCAGAAATTCAGTCCATGGTTGGTCAAAGTCATTGCTCTGGGCCAGACGTAAAGCACAACATCATGGCAGAAGAGCATGGCAGAGGTAAGCTGCCCAACTCAAGGCTTTCAGGAAGCAGAGAAAGAGGAACCAGTTACAAACTTAGTCCAATGCACACTCCCAGTGACCTACATCTTCCAGCCACACCCCACCTGCATATACTTATCATTAATAATTAATTTAAGTTATTAATCCACCAAATTGATTAATTGATGAGGTCACAGCTCTCATAATTATCTCACCTGTGAACATTGCTGCACGGCCTAACACATGAGCTTTTGAGGGGGACACTAAAGGGCTAAACCATAATAACTTGGTACCACAAAAAATAAATGGCATTTGGGATCAGATCATAAAGGGCATTTAAAGTCAGTTAAAAATTGGATCTAATGGACCTCAACAACTGTTGAGTGATTGTAAATTCCCAGGAAATAGAAAAGACCCAAATTTTATAGCATACACTTCAGAAAGGAAGATTTTCTACTACTATAATGTCTAAAATACATAAGCTATAATTCATCTGTGTGGGCTGCTGTAACAAAAAACCACTAACTGGGTGGTTTAAATAATAGAAATGTATTTCTCACAATTTTGGAGGCTGAGAAGCATGAGAGCAGGGTGCTGGCTGACTCAGTTCCTGGTGAAGACTATCTGGTGTGTAAAAGGTTGACTTTCTGCTCTGTCCTCACTTGGCCTTTCTTTGGCTGGTGCAAGGAGGAGGCAAGAGGAGGGAGAGAGAAAGATGAAGAAAAAGAGAACTCTCTGGTATCTTCTTAAAAGGACACTAAACCCATCAATCCAGGGCCTTCCCTTATGATTTCATTTGACTATACTCACCTCCAAATACTACCACACTCTAGGTTAGGGATTTGACATATAAATTTGGAATCAATCCAAGTAACATAAGAAATACACATAGCTTTAGTGCCATCATCTACCTGCTGGGAGTCTGTTTCCTGCACGAGTCCATGTAACTTCAGATGGATCTGGTACCCAAAAGCAGACTTGGGAATTTAAATGGAGACTCCAACATTGAAGGGGCTCTTCTTATTATGGTAATGATCAACTGTAATTTTTCCACATGGATCAAATATGAAACACTATTCAAACCCAGAAAGTTCCTATAGGTAACTTGGCCATTCTCCTTGTTCCACTGTGGCCCTCAAATTCTCACTGACACTCATCTGAAAGGTTTATGAACCAGGAAGAAAGTCTATAGCTGAAGAACCATCTCATTTATAGAAAACATAAAGAAGGGATTTTTCTCTTGTCCTGAAATATCCAAATAATCCATCCCCCAAGAATGAAATAATAAATCTCTCCCCTGGTCTCTTTGCTTTGCTTTTATCTTCAGCTTTACTTCAATCATCTCATCCTGGCACAACTAGATCAGAATCAGAAAATAATCTGTGTATGAATGATATACTGCAGGAAAGGAAGGGAGTATGCATTTTCCAAACACTTTTCTCTGCACTGCAGTTTATACATATTTCATTTTAAGAGAAAATCCTGCAGAGAGTCTTCATGTTTTCTCTATACAGATGAGGAAAGTGAGGCATGGAGTGATTCAGTCATTTGCCTGAACCAATCCGTGAGCTTGCATTTATGTTACCTGAGCTGTTTCTGATAAGACTATAACACTGAAATCTTGAAATTGGCAGGATTTTAGTCACTTAAACTGGTTTCTTAACAAGCCTTAGCAAAGCCTTAAGTTTCCTCTTAGGTCATAATGCCAAAGCACCATTTATTAGCTCTTTCTCATACAAAGGCAGAAGGGGATTACTGGGGGTGCTTGTCATTCGCTCATTATCACCAAGGCGACCCAATACTCAGGAGTCCATTTGGGTCCTCCAGGGATGCTACAGTTCTCCAGACAAGGGCCCCATTCTTTCCCTTTGGTATAATATTTCTGTGCATGCTTTAAGCATTCTACCACCTTGCAGCTTAAGCCTCTACTTCCTTCCTCATTAGTCTGAACTACATTTATATTTTCAAAGGAAGGTATAAAGTGTCTATTAGTAGCTATGTCAATATCCCTCAGTCAGTACCTGCCATTCACCTACTTGATGAACCCAACCAGTATCTTAATGGAATCAGATTCCTGTTGCTGAACAAATATTGATTATTACTGAAAAAAGATTTGTGAATATAAAACAAAATAAAGTTTTAACAAGAAGCCCAAATCTTTCTCTTCCATCCTCTTATGGAAGCTAATAAACTTGGAAGAACAGAGTAGATTTTCAGCAATACCCATTGCATGCATGATTTGGAGAAAGTCATAGATGACAACCAATTATTTTTTCCAGTGTGCAGGATGAATAATAGAAATAGCAATTTAGTTCATCTTAGAGGCATGAGCAGGATGATTGGGTTTCAGATGAAGTGAGGATTAATCCTTATCATTGGTGAACTTATTTGGTAAGTACTTCTTAGATTGCAGGGTGTTGTATCTGTAAAAACCCTCTCTACACAGGAGGTTGTACCTGTGAAAACCCCCCACTACACAGGTGCTTGGTGAAGTGTGATAGCAATGGACTCCTCATTAGGAAGTTTCGCCTGTGAATCTGCTTCCTTTTTTTCCCCCAGAATTTATTCTGCATGCACTTCCCTTTTTATTTTTCAGATACAGCTAATTCTATTTCCCATATTTCTTCACATGAAATTATAAGGGTTCCATAATTATTTATAAAGAATGTCAAAACAATGCATTAATAACATTGTAGAGTTTAAAGCTCTTTAATATGTAATCTGTTCATGGGCAATATTAAGTAGCTTTGCTAGAATGATGTGTAAATAAAGAAAAAATAAAAATTCATGCTATAAGTTGGTGTTTCTGTATTTCTGATATAATACAGAAATATTAAGCTAGTTCACCTTCAGTTCTTTGAACCATGACATTGTCCTTCCCTCTAGTACCTGATTTTTCCATGGATGACTTTTTTAAGATTACATGAGAGAGCAATGATCAAATGTGAACACACACATTTTAATACTAGGTAAGGAGAAACAGCAATTCATTAAGTAATAATGTTAATAACTGTACTGGATGTTTTAAAAAGTCTTTCCTCTTTCTCTTTCCCTACGTTCCCAGCTGTGGACTTTGACAGAAGTTAACCTCATGCCCTGCTGAAGAGTTGAACTCTGACAACCCAATCATTGTGGTCCATCACTCTGGGATTAGTCATGAATTGACACATGTTGCAAGTTAGGCCAAGATTAATGTAGTTCCTAAGGAGTTGCCTCTGTTTTGCTTTTGGAGACTACCAGAAGAGAAATAATTTCTTTCTCTATTTAGCATGCTATGAATTTGAGGTCTGAACTGCTATAGCTCTATCATTACCTGGAGGGAATCACCTAGAGATGATGACAATATTCAGAGCCAGCCAATGATGAGAGAAAGAAAATTGGAGCTTAAGGACCTGCAGCCTCTGGATGAAGCCTCTTCTGAATTAGATCTGCCTTTATTTGGTTACATTAACCCATGTATTGCCAATGTTGCTTGAACAAGTTTACATTATGCTTTTTATTTCTGGCAACCAAAGTCTGCTGATGGATGCAACTTCCAAATACATCTACTTTATGTTGGTGGTAGTTTTCCCATGGCCTCTCCCTTTATCTTTGGATTTTTCTATAGCAGAAAGACCTTAACATTTTATTGGATTCATCAAAAATAATCTAGGTGAGATGCTCTCTTTTGCCTCTCAAAGGAGTTTGAGATCCACTGTTCAATAAATATTCATTGATCACATGCTATGTGACAGTCACTTTTTTCCAAAGAGGGCCTCTATATTTATCTGTTTTCATTATGTTAATGTCCACATATTTATTTTGAAGAAATTACTAAGCAGTTAAATATGTGAATGACAGCTCAGTCAAACCTCCTCATCTTAAAAATTGCAAAATTGAGCCTAAAAATGGTTAAGTAGTTTATCTAAGGCCTCGTAGTAAATTTCAGACTTAGACTTTTCTAGTTTCTTGATCTATGGTCCAATGGCCTTTTATTATACTCTACAGCCTGCTTGCATTGATCATCATTATCTTCAACAATAATTATGGTATTATTGTTTTTCCCTGGTTTAATTATCCAAATCAGTTTGGTCTATAAAAATTGAATCAGAAAGCTAACAAGATCTGACTTTCCTATGAAATTTCTAGCACTTCCTATTTTCAGGCAGGCTAGAAATACCCTGTGAACAGCCTTTCTCATGAGATTTTGGCATCTGCCTCTTGCTATGATCAGAAATAAAAAGTTTAGAGGTTGAAGGAAAGTAGTGAGAAAAAGACACCTGCAAAGTCTTAGTTCTATGTACACATGGGAACTTTCAAATATCAACCACAAACCTTGACGTTGCTCAACTTCTATTGATTTTTCTCCTCTTGACCCAGTGTTTGTCCTGACCTGTCCTATTTCACAGCAGTCAATTGGTGAACTCAAAGTGCTATGTGTTATGACAAGACTAATTTTGAAGTTGAGATAAAAATGTTTTTTGCTTTTATCAATCAGATTCAGGAATGATCATTGACTGATCAACTTTCCTAAGATCTCTATTCCAACAAAAAACTACAGGATCCTCTTGGAAGCTCACTTTTGTTCCTTTGTGTCCTGATATATAATAATCCAATTGACTTTTGATAAGATCTAAGTAGACACATAATGACATAACATTAGCCTTTCAAAAATATAATTTCCTATCATACTGCTACAGTAGGAATTTGAATGGATTTTAACTCCAATCCCAGGAGTATTGTTTGGTTACTTAGTATTAGTATTCATTATACTAAAACATTTTATTGTGATTGACTCTATGCATTGTTTTATTATGGTATGTTTCATTAATTATGTGTAATATTAATTCTCTTTGATGCAGTATTTGATTTTCATGTGAAAATAAGCCCTGCTTAATTTATTTGTTTTCCATTACTGATAAAGAATACTTTCTTTTACTGATTGCATTGTTTATCGGAAGCAGGGAAGTTAGCTTTTGCAACTGGTCCTTTGTCTGCTCTGTGTACTCTTCCATTAGGAATCAACATGGGAAATGTATTTCAATCTTACAACTCACTCAAAATAGGTTGTTTTATTATGATCAAGTAGTGAGGGTGGCCACTTCCCTCTCTAATATTAGAGATTGTCCTTAGGGACTATTGTCCCAGACTTTTATGGAGGAGAGTAATTTCCAAGTTGCTTCTATGAATGAAATGTTGGGAAAATCAACAAAATGAATAACTAAGAGGATTGTATTTGAAAACAGAATAGAAAGCTTGAACTGAAAAGTGGGGTATCCAATTGTAATTAAGAAAAAAGAGTACTTCTCTTTCTGCTTTCTAAAATCTTCAGTATTTCATATCAACATTTTATATAGGAAATTCTACATAGGTAAGTAGGTATGTAGATACACAAATACATACATGAGCAGGTATTTAGTTATGAATCATTATTAATAAGTCATTCTGAAAAGTTTAAGTCAGGAAACCAAAGATCTTTTAATTTGGTTAAAGAAAAATAAAAGTAGTTTTGTGCTGAAAAATAATGTGTTAATCTGAATATCTACTTTTCTTTGATTATTGCCCACTTTACAAGGAAGTTAACATTGTTATCTAAAACATTTAGATGACAAAAAGGGAGCTGCAAGGCTTTGAGTTTTTCTGGTTGAGCTTTTCCCAACAATATGCACTTGAATACATGCACTTTGGATATATTACAGCTGCCACTGGTATAATAAAGAATGAACACTACACAAGGTCATGTTAATAATTTGTTCTATGGTACTACTACCTTCAATTATCAAGGGATCATTGTGTAACACTTTGCAACATTGTGTTTTCAGGACAAAATGAACCAACCAGTGCACCTGAGTGTTTTAAATTTTTCAAAATACAGATTCATTTCACTCACCTGTTTCACCTGACTGACATACTTGTTTGAAAAGCACAAACAGTGCTTTAAGAGTTGGCATGCTCTCTCTTCAGTTACCAAAATGGAGAGATTTGGCTATCATCTTCTCCCCAACCCCCAGGTCTCTGATTAGCAGCTGCATGGTTGTTTCTCCTGATCCAGTACTTCTGAGTGAAGATCACTGTCCTCTTTTCCACATTCCTCATCTCAAGTCTTTTTGCCCATCTTTCCAGCATAATTGAAATACCCCTATCCCCAAGGATGATTTGGCAAGAAAACCTTTGTGTGACCAGGGTGTCCAGCTTACTCTGCTTACCAACAGTGACATTTTCAAGGATCAAAGGCAAAACAAGATGGGTGTAGAGTTAATGGTTCTGGAGTCCAGAGCTTACCTGGAGTCCTTTATCTGGATCCTACAATCATTGCAATGGAGAGAAGTCTGACACTTCTCCTGGCACCCTGTTCTGATTCTCTTCTTTTCCATGAGGTTTATCTTTTAATTAAACCTATAACCTATGGAATTAAGCTGTAGATCCTTACCCCCACATTTTCTTGATTCAAAGAACTCACTTGACTTCCTTAATCTTACCTTCAGAAGAACCAAGTCCAATTGACCTCAGGGACTTTGGTCTCAATGACGCTTTTTGTTTAATCAGAACCAGATTCTTTGTGGATGAATCACATGCTGATTTTATTTATAACTTGCCTATTCAAAAACATGCTTGTATTAAATACATGATGTGACATTTGCTCAGTAACTAACTCCAGGGACTTTCAAGTCCTTGGGGAGGCTGCTAGGTGGGCAGTCCATACGCTATCCATTATATATCCATGGTGTGCTTAAGTGAGCAGAATTTCTCATTTGGCTCTGTCTCTGAGAGTTATTTCATGGGAGACCACATTTCTCTTTGTTCTTGTTCTTGTATGAAGCAGACAATTACATCTAACCTTTGTAAATTTAGAAAATAAAAACCCCATTCGAGTAGAGAAATTACTTTGCTAGACTTTTTATGCTATTTAATTTAATTTTTCACATTAGTACTCAGCATATTTCTAATGTATTTATGCAATTCCTTAGGACTTTTCTAGCATTACAAATAATATCTGTGTATTTTGGTGGGTGCTTTACTAATATCTGCTTATTATCACCTTAAAAAATTTTTATGATTCAATTTAATTCAATTGAATTCAAAGTCTCCTGAGATTATTTATGTAAAAGATTATCACATCTTTTATCCTTCCTGACAAGTGGTTTATTATGTTTTCACAATTAGTCTGCAACATACACTAGAGCATCTTGGAAGCAGCAGAAATATTAAAACATGAAATACCTATTATAATTCTGTCTGGAGTGTCTTTGTGTTTTTGCATTTTTGAAAGTTCAGTATAAGTTTGAGTATGAGAGAATAGTTTAGAATTTAATTTCACATTTACATTTTAATTTTTACATTTAACCTTATTTCTTGTCAGAATAATTAAAAACAATTAAATCTACTTTTAATGTATGACTTAAAGTTGAACTGTAAAGTCATTGGGTTTTTCCATTTCTTTCAGTATTTATTAGCCAAACAATAGGGAGTTTCCATTTCACTGCCATCCACAACTTCATCTTTTCGAGGCATGCATGATTCACCTCAAGTTCTTATAATACTCTTCCTCAGGAACTTGGAAATTAATTAGGAAAAAGGAGTTTGACAGCCACTGGAGCAGGACCCAGTTCTCTCTGAGACTTCAAAGGGAGTTCCTGCTGTGGAGGTGATTCATGGGAGGGGACAGGAGGTGGGCATGGGGTCTCTGGGCACCTCTGAACCTGCTCTCTCTGCTTTCTTTGTAAAAGGAGCTCCAGAAGCCAATCTACTGGAAAATTATTTGTAGCAGGGATCAAGTGCCATGAATTTGCTCACCTCAATATCAGATATTAGAACAATTCAGATTTTCAGGGGACCGTTTTTAACTAGAACCTTTGGATACCTTGAGTACACCTCAGATTCATGGTTTTGAAAGTCCCCTTGTCTTTATTTACTTGCCTTCTTGTGAAATTTAATTGTGTATAGTCAGCAAATGTGCCATGCTGTTTCTTTTTTTTTTTTTTTTTTTTTTTTTAAACGAATGTGAGTGTTTTATTTCTTCCTATTGCACTCTGTTTGGATAATTAAAAAAAAAATGAAAGAAAACAAAATCAATCCTATTTCATGTTTGGATTTTAGCAAAGTGTGAGAATTATTTGAGCCATTTCCTTGTCCTGTATAGGAAAATATGGTTTTTTTTTGTTTTTTTTTTACATAGGGCAATGATGTTTATTTTTTTCCCTTCCCCCCCACCCCTCCCACCCCTCTTTTCCCTCTATACAGTCCTTCTTTCCTCCATTCTTACCACCCTCCTTATCCCTAACCCTAAACCTAACCCTAAACCTAATGCTAACCCCTCCCACCCCCCCATTATATGTCCTCATCCGCTTATCAGCGAGATCATTCGTCCTTTAGTTTTTTGAGATTGGCTTATCTCACTTAGCATGATATTCTCCAATTTCGTCCATTTGCATACAAATGCCATAATTTTATCATTCTTCATTGCGGAGTAATATTCCATTGTATATATATGCCACAGTTTCTTTATCCATTCATCAACTGAAGGGCATCTAGGTTGGTTCCACAATCTGGCTATGGTGAATTGAGCAGCAATGAACATTGATGTGGCTGTATCTCTGTAGTATGCTGATTTTAAGTCCTTTGGGTATAGGTCAAGGAGTGAGATAGCTGGGTCAAATGGTGTTTCCATTCCAAGCTTTCTGAGGAATCTCCACACTGCTTTCCAGAGTGGCTGCACTAATCTGCAACCCCACCAGCAATGTATGAGTGTTCCTTTTTCACCACATCCTCGCCAACACCTATTGTTGCTTGTAGTCTTGATAATCGCCATTCTAATTGGGGTGAGATGAAATCTTAGGGTAGTTTTGATCTGCATTTCCCTTATTACTAGGGATGTTGAACATTTTTTCATATATCTGTTGATTACTTGTACATCTTCTTCTGTGAAGTGTCTGTTCATTTCCTTAGACCATTTGTTGATTGGATTATTTGTATTCTTCGTGTAGAGTTTTTTGAGTTCTTTATAGATTCTGGAAATTAGCATTCTATCTGAAGTATGAGTGGCAAAGATATTCTCCCACTCTGTAGGCTCTCTCTTCACATTTCTGATAGTTTCCTTTGCTGAGAGAAAGCTTTTTAGTTTGAATCTATCCCAGTTGTTGATTCTTGCTTTTATTTCTTGTGCTATGGGAGTCCTGTTAAGGAAGTCTGATCCTAAGCCAACAAGTTGAAGATTTGGACCTACTTTTTCTTCTATAAGATGCAGGGTCTCTGGTATGATTCCGAGGTCCTTGATCCATTTTGAGTTGAGTTTTGTGTCGGGTGAGAGATAGGGGTTTAATTTCATTCTATTGCATATGGTTTTCCAGTTTTCCCAGCACCATTTGTTGAAGAGGCTATCTTTTCTCCATTGCATATTTTTGGAACCTTTGTCTAGTATGAGAAAATTGTATTTATTTGGGTTTGTGTCCATGTCCTCTATTCTGTACCATTGATCTATCTGTCTATTTTGGTACCAATACCATGCCGTTTTTGTTACTATTGCTTTGTAGTAGAGTTGAAGATCTGGTATTGCAATACCCCCTGCTTCGTTCTTGCTATTGAGGATTGCTTTAGCTATTCTAGGTTTTTTATTCTTCCAGATGAATTTCATAATTGCTTGCTCTATTTCTGCAAGGTACATCATTGGGATTTTAATTGGAATTGCATTGAATCTGTATAGCACTTTAGGTAGTATAGCCATTTTGACAATATTAATTCTGCCTATCCAGGAACATGGGAGATCTTTCCATCTTCTAAGGTTTTCTTTAATTTCTTTCTTTAGTGTTCTGTAGTTTTCATTGTAGAGGTCTTTCACCTCTTTTGTGAGATTGATTCCCAAGTATTTTACTTTTTTTGATGCTATTGTGAATGGGGTAGTTTTCCTAATTTCTCTTTCTGAAGATTCATCACTTATGTATAAAAATGCATTGGATTTATGAGCATTGATCTTGTAACCTGCTACTTTACTGAATTCACTTATGAGTTCTAAAAGTTTTCTGGTGGAATTTCCAGGTTCCTCTAAATATATAATCATGTCATCAGCAAATAGGGATAGTTTGAGTTCTTCTTTTCCTATTCGTATCCCTTTAATTTCTTTGGTTTGTCTGATTGCTCTGGTTAGAGTCTCAAGGACGATGTTGAATAGAAGCGGTGAAAGAGGGCATCCCTGCCTTGTTCCAGTTTTTAGGGGGAACGCTTTCAGTTTTTCACCATTTAGAATGATATTAGCCATGGGCTTAGCGTAGATTGCCTTTATAATGTTAAGGAATGTTCCCACTACCCCAATTTTTTCTAGTGTTTTGAGCATGAAGGGATGCTGTATTTTATTGAATGCTTTTTCTGCATCTATTGAAATAATCATGTGATTCTTGACTTTAAGTCTGTTGATATGGTGAATGACATTTATTGATTTCCGAATGTTGAACCAACCTTGCATCCCTGGGATAAAACCTATTTGATCGTGGTGCACTATCTTTTTAATATATATTTGTATGCGATTTGCTAAAATTTTGTTGAGAATTTTTGCGTCGATGTTCATTAAGGATATTGGTCTAAAATTTTCTTTCCTCGATGTGTCTCTGTCTGGTTTAGGTATCAGGGTGAAATTGGCTTCATAGAATGAGTTTGGGAGGGTTCCCTCCTCTTCCATTTCATGGAATAGTTTGAGGAGTATTGGAATGAGCTCTTCTTTAAAGGTTTTGTAGAACTCAGCTGAGAACCCATCTGGTCCTGGACTTTTCTTTGTTGGTAGGCTTTTGATGACCTCTTATTTCATTGCTTGAAATTGGTTTATTTAAGTTGTGTATGTCCTCCTCGTTCAGTTTAGGTAATTCATATGTGCCATGCTGTTTCATATTCCTTTACTTAAAGAAATTCTAGACTGGCACTCTGGTGCACACCTATAATCCCAGTAACTCAGGAGACTGTGGCAGGGGGATCACAAGTGCAAAGTCAGACTCAGCAAATTAGTGAGCCCCTGTCTCAAAATAAAGAAAATAAAAAGGATTGGGGATGTATATCAGTGGTTAAGTGTCCCTGGATTAAACTCCCATTATCAAAAAAAAAAAAAAAAAAGTCATACTAGTGGGTCTGCGTGGAATACACTTCCCCACTCGACTCAATGCATGACTCATTCTTCAGTAACTTTTGTCCCATATCATCTACTCTGAAAAGTCATCCCTCACTCCATTTGAACCTTTATTCATGTCAAAAGTATTGCTAATACATTTTTCACGTGGTTATAAGGATGGAACATACATAAAATGTTCCAAAATTCTCCAAAAGTTGAAACTTTTTGAGTGTTGACATGACATCACAAGTAGAAAATTCCACACTTGACCTCATGGAATGGGTTGCAGTCAAAAGACAGGTGGCACTAAAAATATTATAAAATTACCTTTGGATTATGTGTATAGGGTGTATATAGAACAAAAATGAATTTCATGTTTAGATTTGGGTCTCAGTCCCAAGATATTCATTATATATATGCAAATATTTCAAAATCTGAAAAAACCTGCAATCCCAACCCAAAGCACTTTAAGTTCCAAGTATTTTGGAGAAGGTATTCCCCATCTTAACTTTTGTGTCTGTTTGCCACCATCATTCACAAGTTTCACTTTTTTTTTTTAAACTGGGGATTAAACTCTACCACTGAACTACATCCCCAGGTCTTTCTATGTTTTACTTTGAGACAGGGTCTTCCTAAGTTGTCCAGATTGGTTTTGAACTTGTGAACCTTCTCAAGTTGTCTCCCAGTATGCACCACTGAGCCTGATGGATTTGAAATTTTCTGAAGGAGTTATGCACATCTCCACTTTTTTGTGCTCACCTACCAACATGCAAATTTATCTATAAATATATATTTAGTGTCTATAGATTTTTTACATTGTCTAATTTTTGCAGCAAGTTCAGAGTTATCAGACAAACAAAATGTAATCTACAATTTATTTTCAGGTGAGGAAATTGTGAAGCTAAGAGAAGCAACATCCCCAAGAACTCACAATCAGTACAAAAAAAAAAAAAAACAAAAAAACCTGTAATTCCAGTCCAGAATGAAACCATAATCAGTTGAACCTCACAGTCCAGGGTGAATTAAAAAACACTATGCTCACTTCCTGCAGTCCACTACTAATACAAATTATTTGATCAATGTTTTGTGGAATCAATGGAGTAATGAATTAAAAATCTTCTGAGAACTCTTGGCACTACTGATCTGTAAGATATGCATGATGATGGCCCTAGAAGGTAGAGTTATTGCATCTTTTCTGGTTGCTCAGATAATCCCCTGAATTAGGTGCTGCATAAATATGAATTATGGGATCCGCAAAATACTGAGCCAGCCTCCCTTATTTTCACAGAGACAGAGCAAGTTAAAGGAGTTAAGAGGACAGGTCTCCTGTTAACCAGTAAAGAGAGGACCAGCACAGAGGGAGCTGTGACCAGAACTAGCAGTGACCTGCATTTACCATGTGACCCGTAGCTAACAAATGCTTTGGTTAGTGCTTGAATTCCCCCCTTCCCTTATCATTAGCCACAATTTAGACTTCCATTTTTCTATATTTCTTCTTTATTAAACAGAACAAAGCTGATAACTTATATCCCTTTTTTGTTGTGAATTATTGTGCCTTCACTGCCTTTTGAACTTTGTGTGGCTCTTTGATGCCAAGTATGAGGGAAGAACCAAGAGACAAAACATCTGCTATAACTTCCTTTGGTTCCAAAAAATGATCAAAAGCCCAGATGCATTGGTGAACATTGGTAATTCATGAGAAGAGTATGGGATGAAACTTCCTGAAACAGATTCACAATAAATGTTCTCAGTCTAACTTCCTAATAGTGCTCTGGCTGCATGTTATGGGATGTGGATTGTCGTGGCAATGGGAGTCCATTGCAGGGAGGGCAGAGAAAGCAAATCTAAAAAGGATTAGGAAATGTTGTGGTGGAAATTGTTGTCTGGGGGATATAAGTTTGAGCTAAATTTTGTTCCCATAATGCGGGATTGAAAAATCATATCACAAAATTCTCCTATGACTTTGACCCAGAATTTGTACCCATTTCTTTCTTTATTAACAAGATCCCTCAAAAGTCACAGGCATGCAAAAGGAAATCCTGGTTCTGCAACTGTTATAACCCAACTGTCCTTGCTCCCAGACCAGTGACTGTCCTCTCACTATACTACCTCCTACCTTCTATGTTTTCAGAATGCAGGACATTAATACTACTTGAAGAACTAAATATATATGGATATATGGTTTGCAAATATTTTCTCCCATTTTGCAGATTGTACTTTGATTTTGCTGATTTTTGTTCTTTGCTGTACAGGTTTTTTTTTTTTTTTAGTTTGATTATTTTTACACACACACAAAAATAATAAATAAGAGGACAAGAAGAAATTTTTAGAGGTGATGGATAGGTTTATGGCATAAATTGTGATGATTTCATAGGTGTAGACATATCTCCCAATGCATCAAATTGTATGCATTATATAAAGCTTTCTGTATGTCAAAACAAATGAAATAAAAAAGGATACCTGAGAAAAAGCAAAAAGAGAATTTTAAAGAGATTGGCTTTGCTAAATTCAAATTCAGTTGATCCATATTTTTGTCATGAAATGAAATTAGAGTAAACCTAGTGGTTTATTTTAAAAGCAATAATCTCTTTGAAAACCATTGCGGTAGCTTCTTTTAATAAAATTTCACTTTTGTGTTTTTTTAAGAATAATATATTATTTATTTAAATAACAATATTTTTTATTGCTTAATTTTTATTTTTATAACTGTTTCACACAGGAAAATATTGTTGATGTTCAGAGAGAATTTTGTCATTTAAGATAATCAGAAGATAAAATTTAAAAACAAATTATAATTCCTGGTGAGTTAGATAAACAAAACATTGCAGATAACTTCTCTTGACTTATCTGAAAGGACAAAAAACAGGAAGAAGAAAGAGGGTAGAAAGGATGGAAATGATATATTAAACATGTATGAACAAGTCCATGTACTGAAGAGGGATAGACCATAATATTTCTCTTTAGTTAATCATCAAATTCTATCATGATTCTGTCATATATGTATTTTTTCAATACAAAATTATTTCCAACAAGGACATGATTTCTTACCACTCTATAAAGGAATTATTTCACATAAAACATTTCTCAACATTAAAATCCTACAAAATGATTGAAAAGTATTTATTACTAGAGAAAATAAAAACACTATATCTGATAATATGGTTGACCATAAAAATATATCTCCCAAACAGAAAACACATAGCAAGGAAGTCCTTTAAGTCCAATGTGTTCGTATGCCCTGCAATTTGCATATAGTGAAATCAAAAGGCAACTCAACCATCACAAAGATCCCTATGCCCCTATTTTAAGAAACATAACACTTTTATCTTTACTGCACTTCTTCCTTCTTCTTCAAACATGTCTTTTCCTTTCCTTTGTAAGGATGAAAACACTTTTGGTCAGATAGACACAGAAAGGAAATTATCAGGTAGATCATTGAAAGCCAGAAGCTAAAGGTTCAGAACTTATTCCATGTTCTGACACATCACCAAATGTTGGAACAAAAGCAGATCCACAATGAATCCAAATGGGCAGGTAGTATCATTGTGATGCCATTATGATCTCCTCCCTGAGTGTTTTTGACAGATGTATGTATTACTTTTCTGGAACTTCCATCATGACTTAGCACAAACAAGTTGGTTTCAAATAACAGAAACTGATTCTCACTCTTTTAGAAGAAGGAATTAAAAATAAATAAATAAATAAAAAAAAGCTAGGCTCCCATAGAAGGCTCTTGGGGGAAGATAGAGGCTCTTTCCAGTGCCTGGCATTTCTTGGCTTATCAACACATCCTGCAGTCTCCACCTTGATCTTCATATCATCTCTTCTCTGGGTCTCTGTGAGCCTTTTTCTGACTCTTTTGTAAGGATATTCTCATTGGATTTAAGGCCCTCCCTAAGCCATGATAATTTCGTCTTGATTTTTTCCTTAGTTATATCTGTAAAGATTCTTTCTAAATAAGGTCACATTCTGAGGTTCCTAGTGGAAACAAAGATGGGTAATACTCTTTGAGCAACTACAATATGACAAAAAAAAAAAATAGTATGTAGAACTGTACCCCTGAGAGTGGCTCCTGTTCATATGAGGCTAATAGTGTACACAGCAGCTACTTCGACCTGGGTCCTTCCCATCTGGGCTGCCTCTTCTCCATCATCCTCCACTATCAGCACACCTGAGCCCAGATCTCAGTCACCTGACCGTCTGCATATTCACGTAACAATGATCCAGTTTCTTCTCCCATCATATTCTTTATTCTGCCCAGGCACACGTGAACACCTATAATAATAGAACCTCATATCCAGAAAAGCCCCGGCTTGTCCATTCTTTCATCAGGCAGAGGGTGACATCTTTGTCTGTGGTGATGTCCTATGTGGCCCCCTCTTTGTCCATCCTCTCATTCCGGCCAGGCTGCACCACACCATCCTCCCTCCCCTCCTTTACCTCTTGCTGTTCAGTTCGAAAGTTCATCTCATCACTGTATCACATTGTGTTCTTTCCATCCCTCCTTCCAAATTCTACCTGATGCCTCACACATAGCTTTCCTCTCTCCCTTCTCATTTCCTCTTGTCTCATGTGAATTTCGTTAGCCCTCTATAGCCTCAAAACCCTTAAGTTTAAAAAGTTAGTGATATATCTGTATCAAAGGGAAGGAAAATTTTTTGAAGTAAAATTAGTATAAGCACCTCATGACATTAGCTTCAAATACTGGTAGAAGTGGGAAATACCTGTTCTGGTTCCCCAGGTGAAATAATACTGGAAAGAATTTTTACAAATTTCCTCCTTCAAAAAGGAGAGAAAGACCCTTGGGTATAAACCAAGGAGTGGAATAGCTGGGTCAAATATTGGTTTCAGTCCAAGTTTTCTGAGGAATCGCCATACTACTTTCCATATGGTTACACCAATTTGTAGTCCCACCAGCAATGTATGAGTGTAGTTTTTTCCCCACATTCTCACCAACACTTATTGTTGCTTGTATTCTTGATAATTGCCATTCTGATTGGAGTGAGATGAAATCTTAGAGTAGTTTGGATGTTCATTTCTCTAATTGCTAGGGATGTTGAACATTTTTTCATATATTTATTGATGGATTATATTTCTTCTTCAGTGAAGTGTCTATTCAGTTCCTGTAGCATACTACAGTGACTCAGCCAAATCAGTGTTCATAGCAGCTCTACTCACAATAGCTAAACTATGGAACCAACATAGGTTTCCTTCAACAGATGAATGGATAAAGAAAATGTGATATATATATATATATATATATATATATATGATGGAATATTTATATATATATGATGGAATATTACTCAACTTTAAAGAAGAATGAAATTATGGCATTTGCTGGTAAATGGATGGAGTTGGAGAATATCATGCTAAGCAAAATAAGTCAAACCCAAAAACTAAAGCTGAATGTTTTCTCTGACATGCAGATGCTAATTCACAATAAGGGGGTGGGGCTAGTGAAGAATAGAGTTACTTTAGATTATGTAGAGGGAAGTGAAGGTAGGGGAAGGTGTATGGAGGTAGGAAGGATAGTAGAGTGAAACAGACATTGTTACCTCATGTACATATATGACTGCATGACTGATGTGATCTGACAATATGTACAATCAGAAAAATTAGAAATTATTCTCCATTTATGTATGATTTATCAAAATGCATAAATACATTCTACTGTCATGTATAATTAATTAGAACAAATGAAAATATTTTATAAATAGGAAAGGAAGAATTGTTTATCTGCTTGTTGAAGATGGGAAATTCTCCTCCTATTTCTGCCATCCTACAGCCCTTGGTTTACCTTTCCCTAACAAAAGTACACTTGGACAGGTCATTCCTCTTCACAGGTCCCCATGAAGACAAGCAGTCCAAAGTGGAGTGAAGAGACAGGATTACAAACCATAACCTAGACACACATAGAGGATACACGATCTAGAAAAACTATTTTAAAAAGATTCTACCCTACATTTTGCTCTACACCTAAGTGAAATGTGTGTCTGGCTCTAAATTAATTTTGAACTCAGAAGACTAGAAAGTGATATTTGGAATTATTACCCACAAATCACAACAGAAATTGGAAAAAGCAATTCCATTTGCAAGTAACTACAAAACCTCAGGGTAAAATTTCATGCCTATGCTAGGTGCCATGTCACATGCCTGCAATCCCAGCAACTCAGGAGGCTGAGGCAGGAGGATCATGAGTTTGAGGTCAATCTAGGCAACTTAGTAAAACCCTGTCTAAAAGTAAAATTTTAAAAAGGCTTGAGGATGAAGCTCAATGGTAAAGCACCCCTGGGTTCAATATCGTGTAGAAAAGAAAGCATAGTACCTGTGTCCCAATAGAGATAATAGGTATCACATCTTCTTTATGTTTTTAGATTAAACTTGACTCTCCAATATGGTAGACACCAGTCACACATGATTACTGACCATTTGAAATGTGGTTGATAGGAATTAAGAGGCACTGGAAGTATAATATGCACAATAGATTATAAAAACTAAATAGAAAGTAAAATATCTCAATAATTTTAATATTGATTTCATGCTGAAATGGCAATGTTTTGGATATGCTGGATGAAGTCAAGTGTATTATTAAAATTTTTAAAAGAGGAAGTTGTGTTTCTTTTGATATCTTTATAAAACCCTCAAAGACTTTTTCCACCTAAGTTGTTGCATAATGTTGCTTATAATATTCCCCTTATTACCTGTGTTTTTATGCATTCAGTTCTATCATATGTGTGGGTTTATGTGTCTATGACCACTAAGGATATGGAACATTTCCATTTTCATGGGATCCTTTTGTAACCCTGCTATTCTTAACTGATGGCATCCTCTAATCCCTTCTCCATTTCTGTATTTTTATCATTTGAAGAATGTTTTATAAAAAATTTTATACGTTATGTAATCTCTTAGGATAGAACTTTTTTTCACTGAGAAAATTTTCTGGACATTTGCCCATTTGGGCCTTTGAATTACAGAGTGCTTTTTCATGGAATACATGTACAACAGGTGGTTTAACCATTCACAAGTTGAAAGATGTCTGTTTTTTTTCCATTTTTTGGTAATTATGAATAAAACTTCCATAGACATTCATTTTTGTGTGAACTTAAATTTTCATTTTCTCAGAATAAATGCTCAAGACTGATATTGCTGGACTTCAGGGTAGCTCTAGGCTTTATTATCCTTTTCATTCCAATAGCATTTGAAGGGATACCTTCTCTTGACCCATCTTACCTTTAGCTTTATCAATTTTATTGATCTCTTCAAAGTAGCAATTTTTCTGTAGACAATTTTAGCATCATTTTAGATTTATAAGAAAGTTACAAAGATGGTACTGAGAATGGTTATATACCTCAACTCAATTTTCCTTTTTATTAGCTTCTTACATGAGTATGATCCATTTACTACAACTAGGAAACCATTGTTATTGTACAATTAACAAAGCTATAGAGTATATTTGGATTGCTCTAGTTTATCTATTATTTCATTTATTCACTGTGTCCATTCCAGTGTACCATCTGACTTCACCTTACAATTAGCCATCATGTCTCCTTAGATCCTGCTTGGCTGTGACAGCTTCTCAGACTTCCCTTGTACTTGGTGATCTCTAAAGTTTTGAGGAATATCAGTCAGGTGTTTTGTAGAATGCTTCTCAATGTATAGCCCTTTATGGTTCTCCTTGTGTTTAGACTGGGACTGTAGAGGTAAATTGTCTTCATCCCTACCCTATTAGGATGCCTGCTATGATTTGTCACTGTTGATGTTAGCCTTGATCACAAGTTTCTCCTGGAAAATTCCTCTGCTCCCTTCCCATATCCTCTTTTCAGGATGTGTGTCTGGGTGGGGGGCAGGTCATGAGAACAATTAGGATCCTTCTTTTTATGGGGGGTGTATTTGGGATCAAACCCAGGGTCTCATGCATGCCAGGCAAATACTCTACTACTGAACCACACCCCAAGCCCCAAACTCCTTCTTTTGAAGGGCATTCTATATTTTATAATCCTCCAACTTCTTTCTCAAGTATCAGCATCTAAAATAAATAATACTTTCTTATTCAATTCAACAGTATTTTTAAATTTTACCTAAGTGTTGGTATAGAAATGGTATGCATTGTGCTTTTCTATTCAAACATACATTTCAGCTATGTCAGAGTTAAACAAGCTTTTATTGGCTGACTTTGAGACTTAATCACCATTTATCGTTTTGTTTCTCCGGAAAAATTCATTTTAAGACCTAAATGACTCACTTACTAACATACTTCAGAAACAAAACACACTTACCAGTTGGAGACTATTATAAAGTATGGAAAGAGAACAGGGCTCTTTCTTTTTGCATCAATTCTAAACCTATGTTCCCAGATTCAAGACACTTGGTTTTGAACTCTAAACTGTATCCCTTTCTATTTTTCTGTTTATGTTGCTCTGCCAACTTGACAATTAAAATACTGGGGTAATTCAACCCTCTGTGTTCCTCTAGTGACCATTTTTGCTACTTGTATCTCTTAGCACTTGACTGTTCCTTCCTGTTGTTCAAGTTACTTCTAGACTTGAAGCTCCTTAGCATGACTCTAAATTTTAAAAATCCATTTTTGTTGATATTTTTCATTTCAGTAGTCTCTATCCTTGCGGAACTTTAGCACTTCAAAAGCCACAGTGATGGTTCTAATGATCCTCAGAAGAGTTGCAGAATATTTGTCTGGGAAATCTTCTCCCAGAAAATTTCTAAGACACTTGTCAATAAACCAGGCTCTATTTACATTGGGCGCAGAGTATACTTAGGAGATTAGTGGAATATCATATTCCTAGGGGTTTTATACAAGGTCTTCCTTGAATTTTCCATTCTGTTACCAGAATAGTCAATCTGAAACCAGTTGTCATTCTTTTATTTTAAATGCTTTAACAATATTTGTAGTTTTTCAGGGAAAACATTACATCAACTTATCCCATAAGAATTGTGATATGGGGTAGTTGTTCAGACTCTCAAAGTCTGATTCAACTCTCTTTTTTTAATGGTGACAGAATATCTGTCCAGGCTTTTTCACAAATGTGTCATGAGGTCTTAATAAGACAATTGTACTTGAAAAATATAGGGCATAATATATTTTTATTTCCACTTGGTTGGGAACTTTCGTTTCATATTTTCACATTACATTAAGAAGCCATGTGTTTTGTAATTGAGTTAATGGTGGCCTGAAGAATGGATAGGTATAGTTACACAAGTGAATCTTGGGACGATGCAAGAGAAAGTGGGGTCTAGATGTGTAGAGAAGAGAGAAAATGTTCCCACATGTGGGATCTTGAGAAAAAGAGTGTCTTACGCAGGGCTGGTGGAGGCGGTGTGTGGGGGGGGTCACTGTCCAAGAATCAAGACAAATAGCTTCAGTTTAGTGGGTTTCTGCCAATTCTCACAAGAGTCCCAGATTATAGTTTTGCTCTAATTTGAAATGTCTGGATCTTATACTTCTCAGAATTATGGCCAATCTTTTAAGTGAAGAATCTAAGATTTGGTAAGGTTTCTAGATGGATTTTAGGGAAAGTGTTCCAGGCCATCCATTTACCACTGACTAATTTATTAGGGAAGTTCTCTCAGTAGCATTCAGTTACTACAGTAATATATGAGTAGAGATTTTTGGTTTTGTTTTTACTTTGAAAAGCAGCATTGTTTTAGCAAACAAGAATCTAATAAAAAAGTATAAGCAGTGGTAACTGCTATGAATCCATCTGCTATAACAAAATTACATAAATTAGATAGCTTGAAGAACAGATTATTTATCATCTTGGGAAGTTCAAGATGTCAGTCAACGTAGTTCTTAGAGTCTTCTTCCTGACTTGCAGACATCTGCCTTCTCATTGTGTCTTTACATGACAGAGAGAGACAGAAAGAGGGAGGGAGGGAGGGGGGAAAGTGGGGAGGAGAGAGGTGGGGGAATATGAATACAAATGTGGGTATGTGAGCACTATGGTCTCTTTTCCTCTTTTTATTCCAACACTAATCTCATCATATGGGAGTCTCACCTTCCTGACTTCATTGAAACCTAATCATATCCCCAAAGCCCCACCTTCAAATGACATCAGAGGATGTTAGAACTTCAATATATGAATTTTGAAAGGACACAAACATTCAGTTCATAACACACCCCATGTTAAATCTTTAATTTGCCTAGTATTTAGTCACTGATTATCCTATCTGACCATATAGGACCCTGGGTCGACTCCTTTATTTCACTTTTGAACTTTCAGGGTCAAACACATTAATCAAAAATGTGTAGTATCGACTGTTTTATTCCTTATTTCTCCTCTGAGCCCAGAAGACTTTTTCCTGTTGAATCTATATTTTCCTTCTCTAGATTCAGGTTGTAAGAAAATAGAAACAACATACCCCAGGGGGATGCTAACACACTTGCTTCACACACTCCAAAATCAACTTACCCTTTTTTTATGTTTAAATTTGTGTTTTGTACCTAGAAACCACTGGGATAGAGAAGCATGTGCCAGGGGCTTGGAGATCAGCTTCCAGGTGGTCCTGCCTCCCTGCCTCTTTAGGATGGTACTCAGCTGCTCACTCACCACCCCTGCCTGGCCATGTCCTCTGTAATCTGCCCTGTTTCATTGCTGTTGTTGCCCACTGCTGTAGTTCAGGTGTGGTTTTTTCCTCCAGAAGTTCAAGTGTCATAAGCAAAGTCCCTGGAGTGTTGGGAGATGGTATGGAGCCTTTAAGAGGTGGCTTAGCCAGAGGTTCTGATATCAATGGGGGCACTGTTCTCACAAGGGACTAAGAAAATTCTCATGAGACCCCTGAACTCTCACAAGAGTGAGTTGATATAAGAGCAAGCCAAACCCCTGACTCACTCTCTGGCATCCCATTTTGTGATGTAATCTTCCTCCCATGCTTCCACCTACTGTTGTGATGTCATTAGCCATTTGGTATTCACTAAAGTCCAAACTAATGAGCCTGTCCTATCTTCAGACCTCCAGAACTGAGAGTTAAGTAAAACTCTTCTTTATAATGTAGTATGCCTCAGGTATTTTTTACAGTAATGAGAAATAGATTAATATATATACCACTGCAGTGGGAGCTTGAGAACAGAGGTGGGGAGAATTAGGGCTAACTCTGTGCCACACAGCATTTTGTAGTAAGACAAGCAGAGGCCCTCCCCTCCTGGGACTGACAGCACCAAGTGCATCCTGTCAGCATCTCAAGGGCTTCTGGTTGACCCAGGATCTGGGTGCTTATCACATCCCTGTATGAAGGCTGCCATTTCTAAGGGATTGCTTATCCTCTATGGATTGTGGCAAAAGCCCATGGGAAAGGAGATTAGATTGTCTTTCTTGTCCCTGATTAGGGTCATAAGTTTTCATTTTACATTGGGTCCCACAAATTTTGTAGCCAACACTAACATTAGCTGAATAACATGATCTGGCTTTCTTTTTCAAAGGTTCACCCTGACTGCTGGCTTGGTGATAGGAAAGCAAGGGTGGAGACAGGCAGACAGTAAGAATGCCAGGAATCCAGGTGAGAAATCTTTGGGAATCAAATTAGGGTGAGCTCAGGGAAGATGTATAAAATAATCAAAAATATTTTCAAGATAGAATCAAAAGTATTTCAGGTTAGGCTGGGAATTTAGCTCAGTTGTAAAGCAGTTACTTAGCATGCATAAGGACCTGGGTTTAACTCCCAGCACCACACAAACAAAATGTATTTCTGACAGATTAGACATAGGGGTCTAAGAGAAAGAAGTGATCTGGGAAGACTTTTCATTTTTTTTGTCTTGAGAAGCTAAAAAGACAAGATGGTCCTTAAATAAACAAGGAGAAAGAGATTTTTGTTGTGTGTGGGGGGGGGGATGAGGGGCAGCGTCCGGAGCTCAATTTCGCATATTTCTAATTTGAGATGTCTCTTAGGCCTCCAAGTAGAGATGTTGAGAAAGCATTGGGTGTATTCTGGGGGTCAAGTGGATAGATAAATTCTAAAGAAATAAATATGGAAGTTGCCAGCACAGAGATGGGATCTTTAACAAGACATTTCCTGAAATTACTGGAAGAGTGAGAAAATTTAAGGACCCAGTCTATTTCATGGCAGGGAAATGAAGAAGAAATAGCAAAGGATGCAGAATTAGTAAAGATGTAGGCTTGGAAATGGGGAAAACTCCCAGAATATGTGGTGAGGAAGAATTTTTCCTGGGAAGGGAATGTCAAATGCTGCTTAGAAGTTTGAGTAAGGAGAGAACTGAGATGTATAGTAAAGTAAAGCTAAACTAACAGTGTCTTGATGAGAACAGTTCTAAGGAGTGGTTATTGGTGTATATGAGTATGTTTAAGAGTGGATGGGAGAACAGGAATTGAAGAAAATGTTAGGTAATACTATGGTTTGGATGAGTGACCCCAAAGATCTGTGTATTAAAGACTTGATCCTTGTAACTATGCAGAGGTGGTAGAACCTTTAACAGGTGGGGCCTAGTGAGTGTAAATTAGGTCGTTGGTGGTTTTCCTTTTGTGATGGGCTGACAGATTTGGCTCCCTGGAAATGTTACAGGCCAGGTTACATGGGCAATGACCAAACAGACTCCATTTTTCTCTAAGACTTCACATTATGTAGGAAATGCTTCTCCCATGGGAACACCCTGCCTCTGTACCCATCATCAGTTACTTAGTGTGACATGTTTAGCAATACAAAATGACAATTATTATGTAATGAAAATTTTCTCTTTTGATTCCTATTGCTCCTAAACAATGTACCATATGAACAGTGATTGTGTGGATGCTAGTAATCATTCTTTAGTTTGTACCTAGGTAAGGGTCATTTTGACCCACTTCCCCCTGTTGATGATCTCATGATGTTAGTTTGTAATTTTGAGTCATAGCAATAGACACTTATGATTGATGTGATTTTTGGTATAAGAACCGCTACAACCCTATGGTTGGGGCTATTCTCTCAATAGCCATGTTTTGGGGCATTATGTAAGACAGTCAGCCAGCCAGCTTAATAAAGACTCTCAAATTTGGATTCTCAGTGGTGACTGGTCTGTTCTTAAGTTATGCCCCATAACACTTTGAAGAGGATATTGGGATTGGCTGAGTTCCCAATATCCCTTTCCCCTACCCCCACCTCTCTCTCTCTCTCTCTCTCTCTCTCTCTCTCTCTCTCTCTCTCTCTCTCTCTCTTTGTTACCATGAGGTAAGCAGCCTCCTCCTCTACATGTTCTCTCCATGATGTACTGCCTTTTCACAGGCCCAGAGGCAACAGGGTCAAGCAACAATGGACTGAAATCTCTGAAACCATGAGCCAAATAAACCTTTTCTATTTATAAGTTGTTTATCTTAGGTATTTTGTCATAGCATCAGAAAGCTAACAGGAATTTTCTTATAAAAAAATTTTCAGAAAAATTCTACAGTAGCAAAAAAGGAAATTGGAATAAAAAGTTTTGTGGTTTTTTTTCTTTATTTTTAAATTAGTAGACACATAGGAATATGTTTGTACTTGGATCAAAATAATCGAGTGCAGCAAAAAAAATTGGCAATTGTGGAAATGAGTGTGGAATTGTGTTCCTGAGCAGAGAAAGAGCAGGGAAGAGGATGGAAGCTAGTGAACAGGCAGCTGAGTACAAATACTGGATGGGCAGAGAAGACACTGAGAACCTGTGTGGGTTCTGTTCTGATTGTTTCATTTTTCTTAGGAAAATAAGAAGTAGAATCATCAGCTGAGGGTAAATACGGGAAAGAAGAGTTTAAAATTTGAGAAGGGAAATATGAAAGGAAATAATATAAATTATAGAGATGAAGAAGATGGAATGTGTTGCTGAGCAACCTTAGGGTACACTTCAGGTTGATGATCAAAGGAGTACAGTTGGCGTAACCCTGTCTTTCTCCTCTCAAAACCTCAACACAGGCTCAATCCTGAAGAAGGTGGAGAGCAGGTTTAAGTAGAATTGGTGTCCTGTCAAATAAATACTTCAGAGATGATGACGTGTGCTTAAAGAGATTGTGCATGGAATTTACACAGTGCAAAAAAGAAAGGCAAGAGCACGGAGGGGTTAAGGAAAACAAAAATGAGGTGAAATTCAGATACAAGGGGACTTGAGAGAGTAAGTGAACAACTGAGGGTGGGTTGGTCAGAGAGTAGGATGCTCAGAACTCAGATTTCAATGCTGTTGAGTAATGACAGGGTTTAGTTTATGACAATGGCCATAAATCTCTGGGACAGTGTGGAAGATCATTGGAAAAGAGATCACATTATTGATAGGTCAAGTATCTGTATTAAACAGTAACTGATTCTGAGGCAAATTGTTCAATTGCTCTGTTTTGAGAACTCAAGTTTTAGGAGAAGTTTACTAGTTAAACACAAAGATTTAGAGATAGGCCAGAAAGTATAAGGTAGCTGGAAGAAACTAAAGAATATTAACTGAATGTTGTATATGAGTATGCCAGACATGAACAGTTTATATGCATCTTTTTATTTACTCCTTGGTAACATTACTGAATTCTAGAGAACATTATTATCTATGTTTTTACAAAGGACAAACATGTGGGGAAGGGTGGTTAAATAACATGCCCAAGAATTCCTCCATCTGAGTCCAAACTTCAAATTTTTAACCCTTAGGTCCATCTGCCTTGACAGGTGCAGTGATTACGATAGAACAGTTAATATTAACATCTATGTTCTGAGATGCGATTATGAGATTTATGGGATTAGAGACTCTCGAGAACAATATTGTATATAAAATCCAGTAATATACATGATCTTGTCTAATCCTCATATTAATCCTATGTATTAAGTAATTTGCCCGGATCATGGGGCCAATAATTAGCAGAGCTTGGATGTGAAAGCTCATCTATCCTCTGACCTCCTGCTTTTATAATCTTTCCACTCACTATGTGTTGCCATTACTATCCCAAGACATATCAGACAAACTTTAAAGAGATTCTAAATGGTTTTGAATTAATGTATTAATAAGAAAACCATTACTAGATATTTCATTTTAGAAGCTAACAGGAAAAGTCTCATAATTCCTATGTTTCCATGGGAACATTCGTTAACACAGAGTGTAGCATTCTTTCTGTCATGGAATGTTCTTTCTAAAAATTCATGCATTCACTTCACAACATTTATTTAACAAGTAGGTTGTACAGGAGCTGTTCTAGGTGTAGAAGACACACACACACCCCAGCCCTAAGGGGGAATCTTCAATTTCCTATAGGTGTCCAGCACCTCCAGTGTTCTACTGAACCTTTCCATGCCTGGTGCAGCTTAAGGCATTGCACTTGACCTAGAATACACTCTATCTCCGAGGACCCAGTTACCTAAGAGATCATTAATCTCCCTGATGATTTGGCAGAGCACCATCAGCAGCAGTGCCCTGGAGATGGAATCTTAGACTTGGACTCTTGGGAAATATAACCAGAGTGTTTTCCAAAAAAGCATTTTTCTAATCCAAGAGGGCCCAATTTTAAAGCTAGATTCAAATCCATATCCTTCTGTCTGGCATCTAAGTGGCTCAGTAGTACTATGTTGCCTCTCAGCTATCACTTGGCCCTGCCTTTTGCTAGCAATAATGAATTTGTACCTGCCATGTAATCATTTATGGGCTCTGTGGCCCGAAACCCTCTATCAGAATGACAGGTGAAGACCTAGCAGGGCAGGGCCCTAGGCACCAGTCTTGAGGATAAAGGGTGGGACAAATTCTGCTTCCTCAAGGTTGACCATAAAATAGCAGATGCGATGTAGCACTAGATGTATGCAAGGACCACTTCTACATTCGGTGGACTCCTATTTCATAATGCTACTAATTAAGAATGGCATTATGTACTAGTTGCAACTTACCTGGCACCTACCACAAGGAAGGGATGGGCTCGGGGTTGCTATGGGTTTCCTACAAATCTATAAAGCCTAACGGGTCCTCCAGTATTAAAGTATGCGAGGCACAGTAAAATTTAAGGAGTGCATATTTCTCTCTCTTACATTTGTAAAAATGAAGTGGGAAAAGCCTACGATTTTATTATTATTATTAAAAAAGCTAAAGATTCTATATTTTATTGGGGTTTTCATAATCTTTAAATACTGTAACATGCTATTTTAATATCTAATTTGGTGTACCCTTAGGATCACAGATGACATTTTTTTTGAGTCCTTTCTAGAGTTGTGAGACCACACATCAAGTCTGCATCCTTACAGCTTTAAGACAAGGTAATTCGAGTTTTGGAGTAGTGGAGGTGGCGCCTGCTTCCCGCTCCGCCACTCCCTGCCTGCGGGCTAGGGGCGGGGCTGACACTGGGTTTCCCGCTGTTACCAGCCGCGCCCCTTCGCCCAGCCTCACTCAGAGCTTCCGCCAGGGGTGCGCGTTTCCCACCTGCTTGGCGGAGGTTCCTCACCGCTCCGCTGCTTCCCAGCAGCACGAATAGGGCGGCGTGGGTCTGGGCTGCGGATCGCCAGAGCACCTTCTCACTTTCCAGACCTGGGCGCCCTGCTGGCGGGAGAAGGCCAGAGCCCTCAGCTGCCGGCTCCTTTCCCCGAGGGTGCGGGCTTGGGGTTCCTGTCAGTCCCGCCCGCCTCCCGCTGCGCAGGCGAACCCCGGCTCTTTCCTCAGTCCCTGCACGCCTTTACCCTCCCCCGAACTGCAAAGCTTGGCATGCCAACTACTGCTGCCAGCATCCTAACGAGTTAAACCCGTTCTTTTCACCCTCGCTAGCTCCAGGAGCACATCTAGTCCAAGTGTCCGGGTTCCGAACGGAATACAAAGAGGCCTGCACCTCCTTGCCCCTCGCCACTGCCACGCCCGTCCGTGCCCACTCTTCGTCCTCAGCACTGGTTGGACCCGAGAACCCCTCCACTCTGCACACTCCTACCCCTCCCCGGTGTCGGTCAAATCCACCCAGCGTTCTCCAAAATCCCCAGAGCCAAGGCTTTCGACTGTCTCCCTTTAACACCTCGCAGTTGCTTCGTGCCCCCGGGACCAACCAGACCGGTCCCCGCGCTTGCCTGCCGCTCCACTCCGTCCCGGCCTCTCCTCCGGGGCCCTCCTCCTCCCTCGCCCCTCCCGAGTCGGGGTGGGAGCGGCGGCAGCTGGAAGGGAAGGGATGAGGTCATCCTCTCCCTCGGAGTCAGCTGGTGGAGGAGAGGAAGCGGGAGGAGGGAGCGCGCGTGAGGGGAGGAGAGGAATGTGCAGGTCCGAGGAGCGCCGCGGCGGCCGCTGCTGCTCCTGCTGCTGGCGGCGGTGGCGGCTCGGGCGGCAGCCGCGGGGCCAGGACGGCGAGGAGCGCAGGCGGCGGGCAGGGGCGCGCGCGGGGCGCCGTGAGCAGCTTGGCTCCGCGCAGGCAGCCAGGCGGCGCTCCTGCCGGCCCCAGGCGCGCCGCTAGCCCGGCCCAGCGCCCAGCCCGGCGGGCGGCGGCGGGCGGCAGGCGAGCCGGCGCAGGAGCAGGAGGAGGGAGAGCCGCGCCGCCAGGGAGGGAAGCCGGGGTGAGGAGAGGAGGTGGCGGGAGGAGGAGACAGCGGGGAAAGGTGTCAGATAAAGGAGGGCTCTCCGCCGGTTTGGAGGCATCATGGCCGCTAAGTCAGACGGGAGACTGAAAATGAAGAAGAGCAGCGACGTGGCATTCACCCCGCTGCAGAACTCGGACCACTCGGGCTCCGTGCAGGGATTGGCTCCAGGCTTGCCGTCGGGGTCGGGAGCCGAGGACGAGGAGGCTGCCGGGGGAGGCTGCTGCCCGGACGGCAGCGGCTGCTCGCGCTGCTGCTGCTGCTGCTCCGGGAGCGGCGGCTCTGGGGGCTCTGGTGGCTCGGGCGGCGGCGCTGGCGGCCCGGGTGGCGGCAGCGGGGCGGGCTCGGCGGCGCTGTGCCTGCGCCTGGGCAGGGAGCAGCGGCGCTACTCGCTGTGGGACTGCCTCTGGATCCTGGCCGCGGTGGCCGTATACTTCGCGGACGTGGGCACGGACATCTGGCTCGCGGTGGACTACTACCTGCGCGGCCAGCGCTGGTGGTTCGGGCTCACACTCTTTTTCGTGGTGCTCGGCTCGCTTTCAGTACAAGTGTTCAGCTTCCGCTGGTTTGTGCACGATTTCAGCACCGAGGACAGCGCCACGGCCGCTGCCTCCAGCTGCCCGCAGTCTGGAGCGGATTGCAAGACCGTGGTCAGCGGAGGGTCTGCAGCTGGGGAAGGCGAGGCTCGTCCTTCCACGCCGCAAAGACAAGCATCCAACGCCAGCAAAAGCAACATCACCGCCACCAACAGCGGCAGCAACAGCAGCGGGGCCACCCGGGCCAGCGGCAAACACAGGTCTGCGTCCTGCTCCTTCTGCATCTGGCTCCTGCAGTCACTCATCCACATCTTGCAGCTCGGGCAAATCTGGAGGTACCGTATCAGGGGTGGGGGACAAAGGAGATTCGCTTGTGCTACTACATCCCCACTGCTTTGCTTTTGCACGAAAATCGTTCAGGATTGTTGTGGTGGTGATCCTAGTCACACTCTTTCAGTTGCTGTTGTTGGGTATGTGTGTGTGTTTAAATGGGGCTTGCAGTTTAAAAATTTTTTCTCTCAGACTATAGTGGGAGGGGAGTGAGAAACCAGGAAAGGGCAGCAAAGTGGTTTTAATCACCTCATCCCTAACGTCTTCCCACTGCCTCACTTGCTTCTCTCTCTTCATGTGCTACAACCCCCCCTCCCATTTTCAGTGAGTAGCAGAGGATTCTGGTCAGATCTTCTAAAACATTTTTATTATGTTGAATTTGAGGTGCGTGTTGCAATTAGGATGGTTTCTTTTGTTCCCTTGGAAAAATTACCAATTCTAGTTAGATGGGAGTTGTCACCACTCAAAAGTACGCACATTTTAATCATCACTGCTAGAGAAGCACTATACTTTGAAGTAAAGCACAAAGTAGGCATTTAACTTGTCATATAGAAACATACATATCTCCAAGCATGAATAAGTATGCTTTACTGGGCTGAGACTTACTTATATGTTGCACCTTCTGATTATCTTGCAATATCCCCACATCTGTTTTTTCATGTACCTGAGAACCCTTGGTGTGTCATGTAAACTTTAATTGTACTTGGCATCTTTACTGGCTGCTTTGCTACTTGGTATCTGATCTAGAAAATCTTTCTGCATAGATATTACTGCCAATCTCAAACTGGAATACAAGGCTACACTTGTTAGAGGAATATAATCAGTCTAACAGTCACTCCATTGATTTATGAATATTGTAACAATATGCTCAGGAATATGTTCTTTTGACTTTACATGTTTTAGTAGCTTTTGCAAGCAGTGTTGAACATCTCCAAAAGTTATATGTATGGACATATATAGATGCTAACATCCAGAGATTTTATGGTTTTAAAAAGACTTAGTAAATTCATAGTATAAGTAACGTGGAAACTTCCTAGAAAGTACACCAATATGGGACAGCACTGTGCTATATCAGTGTTGTTTTTAAATTTTATCTGTATGTATTTTTGTGATAAAATGTTAAGTCATCAACTATGCTGAAGTATCCTACTTGAAAACAACTAAGGGTTTGTGGAATGGTAACACACACTTCTTTTGGTTTGTAATGAACGACAGCATTTTTATCTGAGAAGAGCAAGTGTGATGGTTTCACCACCTTTCCTAGGACCAGTACGTTGTAAACCAGAATAAAGATTGCCATAGATAGTGACCTTACAGATTGTGAAAAAGTTTTAAGCAGATAGTTTCTGGAAAAGTGATATATGATATATGCAGTGAGACAAATTGAAGTTGGAAACCTCTATATTTTGCACTCAAAGGACTTTTGGAATGTAAGTAAAATGTGATTGCTCTATTTTCCATGGGTGATTGTTGGAAAGGCTTGATGCTCTTTTTCATGTATGATGAAGAACTGGGACCCTTGATTTAATTATTGAAATTATGATTGCTATGCAGATGATTAGCATTTTAATCTGATAATGTGGTAAATGAGGCTTACCATTCCATTTATTAACTTTTTCAAACTTTATGCAAGATTTGGAAATCACTTTCTTTTAATGGCTTTAAAGATATAGTATAATGCAAATACTTCCCAATTCTATTAACTAAAAGCTATGTGTATTTCCTACACCTTGATACATTTTGGAAATCTATCAAATTCTGCAAACCGAATGAGTTGTTTTATGTTGTATATACTGACTCTTCTAAACCAAGCATTTTCTTAATTGAGAAATGATGTTTAATTTTCTCAAAAGTAATATGCAGAAAGTGAGAAATAATTGAAATAACTAGGGAAAGATTAGGGCCTACAAACGTTTTAGGGAGACCACAGCCACTGGGTCAACTGTCCTTACAGAATAGCTATCAATGGGGAAATGGGATGGAAGTGTAAGGCTGAATGCAGAAAGAAAACCACAGTCTGCCAGCCAAAGGCATTAAGTGACATAACCCTTGGAGGAACATGTGGATCCTTTTTTGTTAAGCATTTCTGTGGTATTTTCCTGAGAGGCAGAAGTATTGTTATTAGAAATATTATCAGATGTTTGTGAACATTTTCAGAATGATATGCTTAGTATGAAAATCTGAATTATCATCTCCTTTAACTGTTCTTGGATTCTGGTTAGCATATTTGGGGGACACCAGGGTAACTTGATGGAAGCATGATGTAAGACTAATCATTCTCATTTTCTCTTTATAAAGAATGTTTATAAAATTTTTAACCTAATACAAGAAATTATAAAGGGATAAGAAAACTTATGAAATTTAATGTTTAGATACATTCTAATATGTTCCAATTTCTCTGAGTGTTGAACGTTTGAATGGAACTTTTGGGGTAGAAGCATCTTTGACAATAAGCTGGTGAAATGTGACTTATCTCACACTATTGTATTACACACAATCCAATATTTGAGACCACTATGATTTCTTAAATTAGAAGTATTCCCCTGCCTCTTCTAGCTTTCCTTTTCAATTCACTGCACACAAATATTTCAGGAACACCAGAGTACTGAGTGGTTCAAAGCTCAGAGGTCATTATTCACGTTTTAACATGCTACTTTCCGAGATCAATAAAATAGATTTTAACTAGGTTGTTAACTGTTCATTGTATTTACATGAAAATCTAGTTCTTTTAGGGAAGGGTTAGATTCTAAAAGCTTTCTGCAGATAAAATCTTTTGAAATAACATCAAAGTGTTTCCTTGTACAGAAATAAGCCATTTGTAACACTGTGGACAAGATTTGCATGTATTTGTACACGTATTACAAATGCAACTGCTAAAAGCAATGATACATATTCATTTTAATTAAAGTTTACTAATGGGAAATTAATGGCAGCTTTTAAAGTCACAGGAGGTAATACTGGGAAAGAGCCATTTGAAATAATGAAGTGAACTTTTGCTGCCATGTAAAAAGAGCAATTTTGACTTTAACTGATCTGTGCCTGCAAATGAATAAGAAAGCGTTTCTTTATTATTCTTTTCATATGATTCCAGAAATTACTAAGAGTGAAGTTTAGCCAATTGGGATCAGAAATGCACAATGAGGACAGTTTTTAGCTCTCGTGCTCATAAAAATTGTTTCCAAATGTCTTTTTCCTTGAAAATTTATCAAATTTATTCTCACATTTCTACCTGAATTTTTCCTGTGTATATATGTACCTATTTAGTTGGGATTTTTCTAAGACTTATGAACACTGCAAAGAATAAGTCCATTAATGGATGTAGTGTGAGAAGGGTTTTCATGGTTTATGATATTTTGGGTTTTCTTTCTGAGTCTCTATAGTGAGAGGTGATAAAAACAAGATGAAAGCTTTTATTCTGCTTGCTATTCCACCCTTGTGATTGAAGGGTGTTCCATGTTCAAATAAATAGGGAAAATGGTAGGTCAAACAAAGTTAAACAGCTTTTCTTATAGCATGACATCTTAGAGTTCATGTGCAGTTGTCAATAATTTTTAAGGGAACATCTATTAAATATGCTTATAATTATATGGAATACAAAGCCTCTGAGAAACATTGTTCTATGCCATTCTTAAACCTGGTCAAATAAGAATGGTAACAACAGTATTATTTGGTATTTGAAAAACCTGTGAATGTTTTTTCACTCCTTATCTCATCTAAGTTTTACAATAACTCAAGAGGAAATTATTAGTATCTATACATTTGAGAAAACTGCCTCAGAGAGATTAAGTATCTTGCCCAGGGTCACCCAGCTATTATGTAGTGCTATAGCTAAGATTTGGAGTCAGGTTGCCTTATCCTAAAGTCTGAGTTATTTTTTGCCAATTCAGATAATAATGACAATAATGTGTTAAAAAATTTTACCTTTACTAAGGATGGTAAAGTAGAAAAGAGAGATGCATTTTAGGTTGGTTGGGGGATCTTTCCAATAACACATCATTCATTAAATAGTAGAATAGGGACTGGAGCTCACATGGTCTGAATCTAAGTCCAGTGTTTTCCTTACTATACCAGTTGGACACACTGAGCTTGTTGAATCAAATTTCAGCAAAGACACATAATCTTGTAGTGGCATTAATGATTAAATGGCATACTCTTTGCAAAAGGTAGAGGTTCAAGAGGTAAGCAATGAGTAGGAAATTAGGGAACATATAAAGACCCTGTATTGATTCTGAGTTAGTCCTGAATTCTGATATGGATTAGGCAAGACTGGTGCAATTTGCTGGTTCATCAAATGGCTATTTTCTGCATGTTTGTGTTCCCTCTTTGTGAATATTAATTACTTTATTCATTGAACATATATTGAGTGGCTACTGCATGCAAGGCACTGTGCTAGCTACTATGTTTCTCAAGCTGGATAAGATACAGGTCATTTTGAGGAATCTATGATGAGCCTAGTGAGGAAGACAGAAAGTTAAGTAGTTTCAATATAGGTATAAGTACTATAACAGAAAAAGGAAACTCAAAGCACATTGGTGATTTTGTTAATGCACTCTGGAGAAGGCAATGTCTATAGGAAGGTTTGAATGATAAGGAAAAGCTACACCTGAATGACATAGGAAATTAACTTGAGAGCCGTGAGTACAACAGTGTGTCAAGGCAAGTGGACAAAGAGAACAGGGTCGGTTACCTGCTTATGCTCTAAATATGAATGAGGGAGAGCAGCTAGGCATAAGGATGGAGAATTCCTTGGGCACAATAATAGAAAGAATTTAGATTTTATTCTGAAGACACAGAAGAGTCTTTGGAGGATTATAAGACATGAGGGTTGACAGAAGTGTTACCACATTGTTTTGTTCACAGAATAGCAGAAAATTGAAAGATGTCATAGAGGACTAATTCCTCTCTGACTCCATCATGTCTCCTCCATTCATAAAAGCACATTGACTTCACAGAATTTGAAGTTGGATGTTGTTGGGGCATATAAATAGATCCAACATAATAGAGAGTTGTTTTTCTGAAAAACAGGTTGGTTGAAGTGTTTTACTTTATCTATATGAAAGTAAATTCTTGGCAAAAGTAAGTTTATTTATTTGTGCTGGGATTGAACCCAGGGGAACTTTACCACTGAGCTACATCCCCGGTGCTATTTAATTTTGGTACAGGGTCTCACTGAGTTGTTTGGGCTTCACGAAGTTCAGACTGGTCTCAAACTTGTGATCCTCCTGCCTCAGCCTCCCGAGTCACTGGAATTACAAGTGTGGGTCACCATATTCAGCTCAAAAATTTAATTTTGAGGAGATTTTCCTTAAGATACAATGGTCTTTACCTTACTGCAATTTACCTTACCTTATTGCAACTGATCCTTATATTTCTGCACTAATTGTAAATTTCCAGAGAGATTGGTCTTTTATTTGATCCTCAGAATAACTCTGGAGTTACTGCTTCCATTTTGTGTACCTGGAAGTCGAGACAGAATTTTAGATACTTTATGCTTTAGGTCACATAGTTTTGGGGTAGATTCTAGGTTAGAATTCAAGACTTACATGGAAGAAGAATAAGCAGTGTGAAAGATGGATAATGGGATTGAGGACAATTATATAGGTAGAAGAAAAGTCTGAAAACTTGACAGGACTCTGGAAAGGACTCAAGGATTATAATGTGGAGGAGACATTGGAGTTTCATGTAAACCCTCTGGAGCACAGGGACAGTAGTGGAGTTGGGAATGTTGGCACTAGTCTAGTGTGCATGAGACCCAGCTCCATCCTCAACATTGTAAACAATCAAACAAAAAAACCAGAAATAAAACCCCAAACAAAGAAACAAAGCTATACTGAAACAAAACAAAACAAAAATATAGGAAGAGATTTTTGAAGTGATGTAGGAAAGAATTTTTAAGTATTTTTAAGGTATAACAGATTAACTAAGACTTTTTGAAGCATTGAGTTCTTATCACTGGGTTGTACCAGCATATTGAAGAACTAGGTAATGATGTAGTAGAGGAACTTTATCATACAAAGTGTTACACTATAAGACCATCTTCCAGCCCTGACATTTTATGACAATTTTCATCATTACATGCTGCTCCAAACACAGCAGACTATTTTTTTCTTTTTGTGGGTAAATAAAATGGAAGGCATTTTTTTGTGCAATACTGCAGTTGTATCACTGTAAAATCTATTCATTGGTTTATGAATCCAGTGCCTCCCCTAGAGCATCGCAAATCTGTACAATACCTCCGAGTGCTGGGTTTTGTATTTAAATCTCCGAGTTAACTGATGGACATAAATCCACACAAAGTCAGACTACTCCCTATGCATTTTCTGTATGAATTGGAATAATTTCCCATAAATCTGTATGGTGGATATATCTATGTGGTATCTTTGCAATAATTTACAGAAAGTTTGTAAATTGTTTCCATTCACTTGAACCATGAACTGTTTGCTTCACAAAAGTGAAAAAATATATACTCACCCCCTAACACATACATAATTTCAGACTATCTTAATAGAGCAGTTGAATGTAGTGTCAATACAAATATATGCTCTTAGTTTTGAATAGTGTCCATAAGTCCCTGGGGCTTTGGAAGTCTTTGCTATGTCATTTACAAAATTTTCCTTAATGATTAAATATTCAAGTAAAAAACTTGCTATTAAATATGTTCTGTATTTTTTTGTCTTTAGATAGTCTTCCTCTGAACTTAATAGCACCAATGAGTGGATCACTGACATGTGCAATGATTTCCTTTTATATGCATTCACTGGCTTATCTGATTAACTCGTTTCTTTAACTTGCTTTAGGAATTTGTGTGGCACACTAACTAGACCTCTGAAAGCAAGACTAGGTTATTTGATTTGGATTTAAAATTCTTATCCATTATAAAATATGATACTATATGATGATATTTATGATAAAGTATTTGTCAGGTATGATCTTATAAAATATTTCTGTTGTGTTATTGAATTTGGGGAAAATCACATTTAGCAGGACTAGGTTTGTGGTTCAGTGGTAGAGTGCTTGCCTAGCACATGTGAGGCACTGAGTTCAATTCTCAGCACCATATAAAAATAAAATAAAGGTATTTTGTCAGTCTACAACTAAAAAAAAATTTAAAAATCACATTCAGCGATTCTTAACAGCAAATATGCTCTTGAATGGCATTGCATGATTCTGATCACAATAATGAGTGACTTTATTCCATGATGTCCTTGGTTGCTGATGTTATAGCTGGTCAGAAAGTAATTCTATGGGCAGGTCCTCATAGAGTTGTTTTATTGGTTGTGAAACTTACATGCATATGAATGCATGCTTAGTGAATATTTACAGTTCTATGAATAAAATTTGGGCATTCTTTTTCCTTTATAAGCATGTAGCTAAACTTGCTGTTTGGTTGCATCTTTGAGTTTCTTTTGGTATGGTGAATCAGAAAAAGTGCAATTTTATCTAGAAAGGATAGAACAGATTACCCCAGATCTTTCTTTTTTTCCATAGTTTCATTGGTACATTATAGTTGTACATTGTTTTAGTCAACTTTTTTGCTGCTGTGACTAAATGACCCCATCAGCACAACTATAGAAGAGGAAGAGTTTATTTGAGGGTTCATGGTTTCAGAGGTCTTAGTCCATAGAAGACCAACTTCATTCCTTAGGGCTTGAGGTGAGAATGAACATCATGGCAGAAGAGTGTGGCAGAGGGAAGAAGCTCACATGGTGATCAAAAAGCAGAGAGAGAGAGAGAGAGAGAGAGAGAGAGAGAGAGAGAGAGAGAGAGAGATCTCCACTTGCCAGATACAAACATATGCCCCAAACCAAACCTCCAAAGCCCCAGCTCCTCCAGCTACAGCCCACCTGCCTTCTGTTACTACTCAATTAATTCTATCAGGGGATTAATTCACTGATTTGGTTAAGGTTCTTGTAACCCAATCATTTCTTCTCTGAACCTTCTTGCATTGTCTCACACATGAACTTTTGGGGGACACTCACATCCAAACCATAACATATATAATGGTGGAATTTGTTGTTGCATATTCAAACATGCACATAATATAACAAGATCTGACCATTATTATTCCCCAGTATTTCCCCTTTCCCTTCCCCCTGTTCTCCCCTTGGTCTTCTTCCTGTATTCTACTGATCTCCCTTTGGTTTTCATGACATACCCCTGCACCACCTCTTTTCCTTTTTCCTCTCTAGTCTCTACATATGAGAGAACACCTGAGTTTGGCTTATTTCACTTAACATATTCTCAAGTTCCATCTAATTTCTTGCAAATGACATAATTTTATTTTTCTTTAAATCTGAATAAAACTCCATTGTGTATATATCACACATATTCTTTATCCATTCATCTGGATAAAGATCTGGTTCCATAGTTTGGGTATTATGAATTGTGCATGTATCACCATAGTATGACTATAATTCTTTAGGATAAATACCAAGGAATGGTATACTCAGCTCTTTTTCAAGATTACTAATATTAGGCAAAATTTCTTTTTCCGTTGGGTACCAGGGATTAAACCCAGGGGGCCTGAACCACTGAACCACTGAGTCACAACCCCCGCTGTTTTTTGTATTTTATTTAGAGACAGGATCTCCCTGAGTTGCTTACGGTCTCACTGAGTTGCTGAGGCTGGCTTTGAACTCATGATTCTCCTGCCTCAGCCTCCTGAGCTACTGGGATTACAGGTGTACACCACCATGCCTGGTGATGTTAGGTTAGATTTCATAAAGTTCTAGTCACCCTTTGAGAAAAATGCATCTTGCTTTGCATTATTGGTTTTGCTGATTGGGTAGTCAGTCTGGAGAAACTTTAGGATATATATTTTTAATTTAATTCTTACCCATGCTTGACTATCTGAGAATATACTTATATCCAGAATTATTAAGGATATTTTTTATGCTTCTATATGCCTACTTATAGTTTGTAGCCATGTTATCATAAATTTGAATCCCATGTCTGTTGTGCGCACAGAGCCAATACTGTTTGCTGATTGCCTAAAGAAGTGTTAAAATGGAAATAAATCAGGTAGTCTGAAAGACACCATTAGACCTTTTTTATTCCTAAAACAGAAGTAGACTATAGTTATATTACCAGTGATAGACCTTTTTTTAGAATGGCATCAGTCCTTTTAGGAACTGAACTAAGTGGGTATCAGAAGAGATGATCTGACCACTCCGTTGCTGCAGGACCAGGCAGGTCATCTGCTCTGGGCTGTGTGTAACTGTGTGTACGGATGACAGCACAGCTTTTGCAACTCCACAAAGTTTAGAGCTTTTGGTTTCCTCCTTCTGTCTTAGTTTTCTGTTGTGGTTTGTCATAAAACTTTATCAAGTTTTTTCCAGGTCTTCAATTTTGACTCTGTTCTTATAGATTATTTCACTAGTATCATATAAGTACTAGGAAGTTCATGAGTTCCTCCAGGACTAACACTAGAGTCTTTCTCTGTTTTTGTAAGTCCCAAGGGATTTACAAAAGAATTTCCAAAGATGCTGTTATCAGGTTAAAACTCCCAGAAGCAGATATTATTGGTACATGGAAACTTTTTAAGTTTATTTTTCAATAATGCAACTAACTTTGTCATTTCTGAATTTTAGTTATGATGACATAAAACCATTTTCAGGAAAACATATACTGAAACTGACGTTTAAAGTTTTCTGTATCACTAATTCTGATATATACAGATAGACTTGGGAATCCAAAATCATCATCTACATTTCAGTAGTGAGGTTGCCCAGCTGGAGTGCTGTGATTAGCAAATAACAATGCCTCACAGGCTTTAAGAGAACTATCCATTATCTCATTGAGAAGAGTGTTGTCAGAGCTAGATTTGCTTTTAAATTAAAAGCTTGTCTTGGGTTGTACTGTCACTGATTTAATATGCTGGAGATTGAATTTAAACTCTTTACAAAGATACTGTATAAGGCCTATGCTTGTTAAAGAATAGGGACACATTGCACTCTGGTAGAAAAGAACATGGCATTAACCCTTCCTGGGTGGGAATTACCTGGACTCTAGGATATTAGAAATCATTGTAAAGCTGAACAATTTTCAATCCCATGCCGGCATTTGAGATTTTAAAATTTAAAAAATTTTAAGCATTTCCTTTAAGATCTTCTGAACTAAGTATGTCAAGAGTGTTTTCTCATCTGCATGATTCATAAGTAGGCTGTTTGAATCAGTTCCACTTCTTTTGTTTAATTTATACACATGCCATATTTCTCTGTCAGGGGAATCCTTTTGTGCAAACAGAGCAGTGGGCAGTGTGTGGGGTGAGTGAGGATTAGTCAAAGGGAGCATCATGCCTGTAGAGATGAAGTGGGATCTACAGTGACTGTGACTTCAAAAAGACTTGAGCTGACTTTGGTTTGACTTTCCATCAAGTATTAAGAAGAAAAAAGTCACCTTTCTGTACACCAATATGAGAGATTTCATCCATATAAAAAACAGTCAGACTTCCTGACTACTTCTTCCTCTTAGTTTTCCTCCTTCTCTCTCCTCCTCCTCCTCATCCTTCTCCTCCTTTTCTTCCTCCCCTCTCCTCTTCCTCCCCTTCCCTTTTCCTTGTCCTTCTCCTTCCATTCCTACTATTCTTCCTCTTCCTCCACCTCCTCCGCATTTCTCTTGTTCAATAATAACCATGACTAGAGATCTCAGTTTGAAGTTTAATGCTTTTCAGTTCTTTTCGTCCAATAGCATAAGTCAATAATCAGAGCAAAAAGGGCTATTGAAACCATAACTATAACAAAATGATCTCCCATAACTTCTGTCATTAGTTCATGGCATAGTCACTGTATCACTGTGACAGTAATAATGAGGAAATGATCTTTCAGAAAGGCAGGGGAAAGGATTTGTAAAGGCTTCTTTTCTTTTGATAAATTTTCAGCTCATTAATTAATTGCCCATTTCGCAAAAGTAAAATTAATAGCAATCATCTTTTAAAATGTAGGTCAGTTCCAGAAGACTTTCCCAAACAATTTATAATACTTGGAACTGGTTTTGTAATCTAAGTTGGGAAGAGTGCCCTGTGGGGCTTTGTACTTCTATCAAGAGTGATAGTCACAAATACCCTGTGGGAATTTTTTTCTTGGCGGTGTGATGGTCTTGAAAAACAGGAGTTTTATATGTGAGGGGGTCACCTATCTGTGTCTTAATTACCATATAAATATTAGCTTTGCTCCTATTTCTGAAAAATTATAATAATTTTAGGATATATATACCAACTTTAAAATATGTTTGGAAGCAAATGAGTAAGGAAGAAGGAGCTTCAAGTTTTTATCAAGCAAGCGAGTTCAAATATCACTGAGTTACATTTTCTAACCTACTAATAGGAACTCAGATTGTTATTCCTGAGGCATGCATCTATTAGTTTGAGGAAGAAAAACTTTGACCACAAGAGAAATGAACAAAAATAGAGAATTTTATACTATAATTAGAGAGTGAATTTTCAATCCTTGCAAGTAAGAGTAGGAAAATTATACTGGCTTCCATTATAAAATACATCCTGGAAATGCTTACAGTAGGGCTTTGCCAGCCCAGCCAAAGTTTGTTAAAATGGGTTTGTTTCATGGGTCAAAGAAGATAAAATTTGAGTTGTGAAATGGTCAGGTTTGTAGTATTGAGGATATCAGTGGGGTATGCAGTCTCAGGGTGTTTGACTAGAAGGTTTTATGTTATAAGAAGTAGGCAACAAATCAATATCCAGAGGGTTAAGACAAAAAAAAAAAAAAAAACACATTATTGCAAATGGAGAATAAAAAAATAGAAGCCTCCAATTCCAAGCAATGTCAGAAATAATCTTATGAATACAGGTTAGGTATCCCTTACTCAAAATGCTTAGGACCAGAAGCTTTTCAGATTCGGACTTCTTTGGGTTTTGGAATATTTGCATATTCATAAAATGATAACTTGGGGATAGGACCCAGGTCTCAACATAGAATTTATTGGTGTTTCAGTTGTACCTCAGACACATAACCCGAAGGTAATTTTATATTATTTTAAATAATTTTGTCCTTGGAACAAAGTTTATATACATTGAACCATCAGAAAGCAAAGGTGTTACTTATTATCATAGCTGCTCTTGTGAAAAGTCCCAATTTTCCACTTGTGGTATCATATTGGCACTCAAAAGCTTTGGATTTTGGTGCATTCCAGATTTGGAATTTTTCAGGTTATGGTTGGTCAACCTATATATATATATATTTTGTTGTTGTTGTTGTCATTGTTTTTGTGGTGCTGGGGATCGAACCCAGAGCCTTGTGCTTGCAAGACAAGCACTCTACTGACTGAGCTATCTCCCCAGTCCTGGTCAACCTATATTAAAGGAAGTAAGAATTTGAAACCAAGGACATAAAGAAAGCAGAGCAAGATTCTCATGCTTCAAAATGTAAAACTGACGAGATTGGTTTGATTTTTATTTTCAGTATATAATTTCTCCCTGGTCAGATACTCATAGCAATGCTCAAGACTGAAATTTGGGTTCTCATCCCACTGAGGGGAGGGCAGGGAGCTGGAATACAGGCAGGTTCGCATTCAACTAGGTGAATGAAGTGCATGGATAATAGCAGCCCTTGGCTAAATAGCTACTTGGTCAGTCTTGTCAGTAGCTGAGAATAGAGCAAAGAAAATAAGTGACCAATGATAACCCTTTTATTATGGACTCAACAAATACCTTCTTAAAATCATAGTAAAAAAATATGTGGAAAAGAATATGTTCTGAAGGTTTCCTAACTAGAACAGGAGGCAAGTCCTGTACGTGCTCCCAGAAATTGATGATGTTACACTAATGGTGAAGCTGTGGCCTTATTGCTCAATATGGGCTTTGCAGACCTGCAGCAGCCCAGCTCTTGGAATCTTCTCAGAAATGCAGTCTCAGACCCCTCCCCCAGACCTATTGAATGGCATTTTAACAAGAACTCCAGGTGGTTAGTGTGCATAAAGAGTTCGAAAAGCATAGAACAGATCCTGGTGCTACAGAAAAGGGAACTTTCTGTTCAATTGGTCAGGAAAGACTAATTCAAGCTGGATATTAATGGAAAATATGGGTGATCTAGACACTGTATTTGGCTTAAGCACCAAAGTTAACTCAAACTCACCTAGTATGACAGAGTTGTTGCTTAGAAATTAGTAGTAATAGAAATTCCTCCATAGACAATAGTTTCAGCACAAATAAAATCTACTAGTGGAGGTGGGGAAACATTTGAATATTTTTAAAAAATCTGTGATTTCATGATTTTGTTTCAGAACTGCTCTCTAGGAAAATAATTGGGCATGTGAAATGCTTGCTTCTCATGGTTTTATGCCATACTCACACCTTATGTCGATTTAGTTGCTAGGAAAGGAGTCATCAGTAGAGACCAGAGGTGGTGAGAAAGGTCTTCATAATAGAGGCAGATGCTAAGGGAAGCATTGGCTGCAGAGAAACTAGTCACTGAGAATAGAAAGTGAAGTCAAGAGTTTTCAGCAAGACGTGATGATTGCAGTCTGCTCAGAGAAGTGGAGTGGGCTGGTTGTGGCATTCTTACTCATATTTTTCTGAATAAGAAGCAGTCATGAGGGTGAGCAAAGGTCATACAAATTCACTGGGTGGAGTAGGTGGTGCAGAGGGAGGGCAGCTTCTGTGCATTCCTCAACCTCCACTTTTAATCTGATTGATCAAGGAGTCTCTGTGGTCCACATAGGAAAGGTAGAACCGAGGAAGGGATAGAAGGAAATGGAACTAAATGTCCAGGTACAAAAGACTAAATCTGAACAGGAGTTAACTGGGTATTAATATAGAAAAACACAGAAAGATTTCTGATGAACAGTCTTTTTCATGCGATTCAGCTCTCTATAGCCACCCATAAGGCACAGATATCTGGTAAGAAAGAATATGGTGATGGTTCAGCCTGGTTTCCTGCTTTACCACATGTCTTTTGCTCTGCAAAATATAGCAGTCAACACTATGACAAAATACATCAGTGTTCAAAATTTGGAATAAAGAGATTGTGAGAATGGTGTCTTATGAAATGTATATTTGTGTATATCTATATTAGCAATTTCTGTTTTCCACATTAAACAGGAGAGAAAAGGGCATCCGTCCCAGAAATGCCTCTTTTCTAAGTGCTAGCTTTCTCATTTCCCTTTCATACAACCACTGCGTTGCTCTGCTGTCACTCTGTTGCTAGGGTTCCCTGCTCCCTCTAGGTGCTAGGATGCGATTGTTAATTCAGTGTTCTTAAGTGTTCCCATGGAGAGTTACTAAGGTAATTTTTCTCAGTCTGCTTTGTAGTCATCCTGCCAGTCTCTGGACCTGTATGGTTTTTTTTAATATGGTATCTACTTGTGACAGGTGATTACTGAACACTTAAAATGTGACTAGTCCCTATTGAGTTGCATTCTAAGCATCAAATACCTGGAAGATTTTGAAACCTTAGGATGGAGACAGTGAATAATAGATATCTCACTAATCAGTTTACACTGATACGTGCTAAACTGATAATGTTTTAAATTAAATAAAATACGTGATTAACATTAATTTTGCCTGTTATTTACTTTTCATTTATTTTTGTTTTATTCTGGTCTTTTTTAGTGCTGGGTACCGAACCCAGGGTGTTGTGCATGCCATGCACATGCTCTACTGCTGAATTACACCCCCAGCCCTCTATAAACTACTCTATGGGCTTGCCAAAAATTAAAATTGCATATAGGGCTTTCATTATGTTTCTACTAAACAGTGCTGAGCTTGATATCAGAACTTTTTGAGGAGTGAGAAGAAGGAAGTCCAAAGTGAAACATTTCAAAAAATTAAATGAAAATTTACCAGAAGTTTCAAGGGTGAGGGCAGTGAGTTGATTTGCTGCTGAGGCAGATTGATAATGGATTTTGCAAATGAGATTACCTGCTGGTGTAAACTGACTCTTTAGTAGAAAAAGCCCTAATATGAGTAAAGCTTATTGTCATCCCTGCTTTTTGTCTTGCTTATGATGCAGCAACATGCTGTTCTTATATGGTGACTTAATAAGTAATATTTGAGGAGGACAATAAGGACTAAACCATCATTTTTGGTTTCAAATTTCATGCTCTTCTCACTATATTGTACTGTTCTGAGTTTAATCCAAGAGAACCAATTGGAGAAACATTTTCTCATTTTTCATACTGGGCAACTATGTTGAAAACATCAATGATTTCAATTTACTGTGATGTCAATATGAACTAGTTAAGACCAATTACAGACTTCCTCTGACCACAGGGAATGGCAGATGCGCAGCCTATGAAGGGAGTCAGGTTTATGTCTTTGCTCTTGTCTTCTCAACCTCAAAATGGTGGATGAGGATTAAATTATAATTTCTAAAGTTTCTTGAAGCTCAAAAATTTTATGAAAACTAGTACCTAAATTGAACATGTTAATTCTTTTGTTAAACCTTATTGAAACCTTATTGAGAAACAATATTCATGTTTTATTGAGGCTGGGTTAGATTTCTGATAAACTACTATGGGAATTGATATGTCACACTAGACTTTAAATGAGAGACTATTAGACTTACCCATAATGTGTCACATTGATTAGATACCTAATGGTAAAATACATGTTTATTTCCCTGGAGAAAAGACTAACACAAAAAAATTCTGAGTAGTTCTATTTCTATGTGAATAGTGTGTAATTAACCTGTATTTATATTCTCATTTTGCACACAGTCATGCTTTGCATATACTAGTGTTCTACCCCACATATGTTCAGAATGTTCATGGATTATGAATTCCACTACTTGCACACAAGGCAAAGCCCCTCTATCAGTTACATTTCCTGTCTGTCTCTGTCTCTCTCTCTTCTATGTGATATAACTTCAGATTCATTTCCTATCTCAGAGGACCAATTCTAATCATCCAGCATATGCAAATGCTGGAAGACTCATCTCAAATGCATGCAATTCAAAATTTTTGGAATCCGATATAGTTAGTTTTTATAAAAGGAATTCCAAGTGTTCATGTTTAAAAATCAAAAGAAGTCTGATATGCCTATTTAAAAGATGCCCCCCCCCAAATTGAATGCGACTTGCTTTACTAGGACTCTCCAACTGTAGTCTGATTTTATTTTAATTCTGTTCAGTAGTATTCCAAAAAACCATACAGTATCGTTTTTCTTTTTGGTTCAATGGCATTTTTGCAAAATATTTTTCCAGAGAGACTAGGTGATTTCCAAATATTTCTTGAAAGAAAATGAGCTCTAACTGACTTAAATTTTTTGATCTCAAGTTGTATGCACTCAGAAATGTACATATCTATACCACAATTTTTTTCATGATTTGTTTCTATGTACACACATGGTCATGTGGTTGATAGGTAGGATATATTGGAAAAGAACAGACTTGATTTAATTAAGTCACATACTCTGGAGTAAAAATGCCTTCATTAATTCATTTTAGAAATACTTATCAAGCAATCATTATATGCAGATTCTACGTACAAAGTTGATAATAAAATGTGCTTTTCGAACTTCAAGGAATTCAGTGGCCTGGAAGAGTGACTCTTATTTATAATAGTTCATGCCTCGAAGGTACCATGTGTTATCAGCAAGGGCAAGGATAGAATTGTTTGGGAGAATAGGGAAAGTTTTGTAGAGGGTGTAACTTTTGAGTGAGATTGAACTGTATGCTATGCAGAGAAAAGAAAGGGTGTGTAAAGACATTTTCTGTCATGTGAAGGGCTAAAGTGGGAGGTGTGAGGGAAGAAACGTAAGCAGATATGAAGTGAGTTTGGGATTCAACTAACCAGGGTCTTAAGTGCTTCCCTAAGATATCTAAACTTGATTCTGTTTGGACAGATGGAGCTGAGTATCAGAGGAGGTTTGGAGGACATGCTTAGATGTGTATTTTCAAAGTTACCTTTTTGCAGTTGGAAAAATTGAATTGCAGTTTGGAAATATTAGAGAAGGAAGTCACCTGAATTCAAAGCCAGAGAAAAGGAAACTCAGATTAAGGGTGGAGTTGAAAACTATTTGAAACTTTAAAAAAGCTCTACAATGACTATTATGGTTTAGATATGAGATATCCCCCAAAAGCTCATATATGAGACAATGCAAGAATATTCAGAGGTTAAATGATTAGATTATGAGAACTATAACCTAAATAGTGGATTAATCCATTAATATGAATTAACTGGGTGGTAACTATAGGCAGGTAGGGTGTGGCTAGAGTAAGTAGGTTACTGGGGGCATGCCTTTGGGTTTTACATTTTGTCCCTGGTGAGCAGAGCGCTCTCTTTCTCTCTCTCTCTCTCTCTCTCTCTCTCTCTCTCTCTCTCTCTCTCTCTCTCTCTCTCCTTCCTTGTTGCCTTTTCTTGAACTGCTGCTTTCCTTTGCCACACCCTTTGGCCATGATATTTTGCCTCGCCTCATAGCTAAATCTATGGACTTGTCTGTGGACTTAGGTTCTGAAATGGTCAGCCAAAATAAACTTTTCCTCCTCTAAGTTGTTCTTGTCTGGTCTTTTGATCACAACAATGACAAAACTGACTAATCAGAGCCTTGAGTGCTTCCCTAAGAAAGAGCAAGTGAGATGAAAGTGCTCAAGTGGGCTTGGCAGGGTTCTCACTAAAGATTCTGATAGTACTGGTTAAGGACTCTATTTAATGAGTTATTGGAAAAGACATAAACATAAACAGAGTTGGAAGCATGTTAAATAAAGATGCTCTGTAAATGCAGCCTGAGCAATTAAAAAAGATTTACCAGAGTACAACTAAATACAGCATAGTGGATAATTAATGGGCCTGTGACAACTTGGTAATAAGTACCCTGAACTTTTACAATGGTGAATTAACATATATATGCGTCAGAAAGAGGGTTTGCTTTCATAATTAACACCAGTTAGCTAGGAAATTTCTCCACAGAAGTTAATTAGGGATTCCTGGTAAGGGAGCTTGCTGATAACCAATCTCCTAAACCAAAGGTGCCTAACTTTGCTAACTCCATTTATGGTCCATTATTGAACCAAAAAAGAGGTTAGATGAAAATTCCATTCTCCCTTTCCCCACTTCCATAAGCTTCAGATGTTATTGTGGATTTCTCTATCTTTTCTAGGAAATCATCTTCTGCACTATGTTCTCTTCAACCTGTAAAACACCTGTAGGTGAAGTTTAGGTACCTGAATGATCTGAGCCATTCAAATAATTAGGATGTGGTGAATTCTCTGGTTTTGATAGTTTTGGATCGTGGGTTAGGTGCAGATCAGTAAGTCTTTTTCAGAGGAAGGTACTTATAAAACCCCCTGGGTCCATTTTATTCCATTATATCTTTTGAGTGGTTTTAGGTTCACAGCAGAATTTAATGGAAAGCATAGAAATTTCCCATTATGCCCCTGCCCCTCCTCCAGCCACTTCCAGTTCCCCTGTTATTAACATCTTACATTAGGCTGGTATATTTATTTCAATTAATGGACCAATATTAATACTCTATCATTAAGTAACAATCCATAGTCTACATTAGGAGTCACTCTTTGTTTAGAGAAATGTATAATGACATGTGTTCACCATTACATTATCATACAGAAACAGTAGTTTCACTGCTCTAAAAATCCTCTGTGCTCTACCTGTTTATCTACCCTCACCCCAAACCTCTGGTAAACACTGATGATACCTTTGCTTTTTCCAAAATGTCACTTTCTGTTGTCTTCTTTCACTTAGCAACATGCATTTAGGGTTCCTCCATGTCTTTCTGTGACTAAATAGTTTGTTTCTTTTTAATACTAAATGACATTCCATTGCACAAATGCACCACAATTTGTTCATTTCTTTACCAACTAAAATAAATCTCAATTGCTAACAAGTTGTGGCAATTATGAAGAAATCTGCTATAAACATTAATATGCATGGTTTTGTGTAGACATAAGCTTTCCTCTTATTGGGTCAATACCAAGGAGTACAACTGCTGGATTATATGGAAAAAGAACGCTTAGTTTTATAAGATATTGCCAAAATTGTCTTTCATACAATTATACAAATGTGAGCATTCCCACATTTACCAACTTTTGAGTACTGGTGGTGTACCAAATGACTTTCTTTTGGAGTTGCAATGTTAGTGAACCAGGGCTCACAGTATTATTCTAGAAAGAACTAAGATGTCATGAACTTGTCCAAGTACACATACACTAAATTTAGGGTGTAATTTACTATTTAGAATCTATGCTTTATAGTATAAATGACATAATTCTTGATGAAAAAATCAATAAAATAAAACATTTAAATTACTGTGAAATATTATTCTATTGATGTTAGAATATTATTCTATTAGGTAGTTCTATGAAATTATTCTGCTAGATGTCTTGACATTGAGTTCTGGTACCAATTCTGGTTTCACAGGGTGCAAGAGGATTATTAGAACCAAACTTGTCTTTGAATCCTTGGAGTTAGTGATTTTCATGAATTTATAAACTTCCCTAAGAAAGAGCAAACTCGTTCAGTAATTATTACTTGAAAAATATAGCTGCAAGGGTAAACTTTTTGTTTCTCCAAAGGAAAAATGTATAGTGACTGCAGATATGCATGCATACAAAGATGCACACCTTTGAAAGACTTTGGGGTTTTGCCAAAGACTTGCCCACGGTGGCCCAGTACTCAACCTCTGCTTAACTTAGTCTCTACCTCAAATGGACTTGAAGGAAATTGTGCACATATGAATAGTAGCAATTTGGTTTCTCTCCCTGTTAAAAAGCTTTGTCAGAATCTTTATTTGAATTGTTATAGTGTTAGCTAGGACTAAACTGAATTATTTTTGTAACTTTTAAAAGCAGATAATGAATCGAAAATTTTGTTCTCATCTGTTGGATGAAACCCAACAAAAAGATGAACATGTTAATCATTTTTAACCTAAATTATTTAATCAGATATTTTCTGGTTTACTGTGTACTTTATAGAAAAAACTTTGGTATCAAATGTCATTGTCCAATGTTAAAGCAGTGTCAAATGTCCTTACATTATGCATAAATATTTGTTTCATTGCATTTTCCTAAGTTTTTTTCCATGTTTCCAGTTTTTTTTTAATGTAGGAGAGTTAAAATTGCAGATAAATATTTATGAAATTGAAAATTCTACACAGTGTGTTATGGCACTTCTAGTAAGGCTGTCTCTTTGAGAAGGACATTATAACCTTACTAGGTTCATTAAACAGGGTCAGTCATTCCATCTGGTTGAGAACTCTGAGCTTTTAAAGTAATCAAGATGTTTACCTCTCTATAGTGAATATAAATTGTAAGTCTGTTGATCGAGTGGGATAATTTGTGAATAGAAGTATGTGAGCTTTTCCTTTTTGTAGAATTCACAGAGACATGCTGAAGAATTACTTTGTTTTATGCTTCAAAGGAAGAACAAAGTTTTGCCTAGTCATATATGAAAGCTTGAAAATCTACTGTATGAACTTGAGATAGAGTAACAACAAAAAGGAAGCACTGATCACATGAACTCTAGTCTAAATGCTGTGACTTTCAGCAAAATACCTTTTTTTCTGTATAAGAAATAATCATTTAAACCCAGAGTCACCTGAAGATTTACTGTGGTCCCAGACGGGTGGGGGGCTTTGTTGCTAGAGAGGTAAAGAGAAGGCAAACTGAGGAGGGGAGGACACAGGGAAGGCAGGCTGTGAGCCCAGCATCCTGGGGCACATGGACAGATTCCTTCATATGCTCAACAGTACCCTATATTTATATATTGGCTTTTACTTCTTCAGGAGTGTTTCTGATTTCTTGTGGAATAGAGTTTTTGGTATTATCAGCCTCATGTGGATTCATTTCATTTTTCAGTCCACCACTTCCTCAAGAAGAACTCTTCACAGAAACAGAAACTGATTTGTTTATGGCAGTATCCCCAGGACATGCCCTAGCTCATGGGTTATCCCCAGTACGGTGTCTGGCACATTGCTGTCATTTAACATGTATTGGCTGATTAAATGAATGAAATAAAAATCCACAAGCTATTAGAGGACTTTATTTTCATTCCAAGGAAAAATGGATAAATTCCTAAATTCTGTATATTCTATTTTACTTGTGAAATTAATCCAGAGAGACAAAAAGAAGTATGATGCCCAGGACATCTTCATGTGGCTTGCCTGGTGTCATCTTGTTAAATTTTACAGCTGACATCAGGCCAGTGGATGGAAGAAATGGATGTGTTAGGACACCAGCATGGAGGCCCAGGGAACCTCAGAGCCCTCCAATCCACAATGGCACTGCATTGACTAAATCTAGATGCCAGTTCTCTTTGAGATCTTCTCAGGGGCAGCCACCCACTGAGAAAATGGACAAACTTACATCTGAGGGCCTGGGATCAGCCTGACCCTTAAAAGCAAAAGCTCAGGTTCTGCTGTTATTGCTGTTTCTCCCCAGAAGCAGCCGCAGAACCCTGTGTGCCTAACAGGCTCCTGCCTTGTGTGTCCCACAGGGAGGACCCCCATGCTTGGAGTGACAGCTGTGATTTATTACACCAGGTGGTCCCATTCTTTTTCCCTTGTGAAGTGAGATCCAGCAAGCAATGCAAGCAAAGAAATTGTGTGTGTGTGTGTGTGTCTGTGTGTGTGTTTTATAAAATTATATTTTACATTTAACAATTCTGACTATGGGACAAAAAGAAAATGGCACGGGTGAGCACAGCACCATGTCCCATAATTTTTACTTGCTCCCATGTCACCTACACCATGTGTTTATTTATAGTAATCCCTCTCAGTCTACATATCTTCCTCTTTTTGCTGCTTTCTGTAAAACAAAATGAATTTTCCTGTTATGATCATGTTCTGTTGGCACACTTTCTCTGCTTGCCAGTGCTATAATCTTCACACCATGCAGCTCAGAGATGCTCCCCTGGCTTGTTCCTGCCTGGTTGGTGATGCTGGGTTCAGCATTCCCAAACTGACAAAGGTGCTCTCTATGTGCTCCCTTCTGCTGTGCTCCTTGGTGTCCATCTGCTTGTTTACAATGTCCCTCTGGTCACTACATTCTCTTCTCAGCTCTGCCTGTCATTTACCCCTTAGCACATTGAGAACACAGTCCCTCCCCCAGCCTCTCACTTCAGTCTTCTTTCCTGTCCATAGGGAAGAGGGAACTTTAATTATTTTCATACTCCAGGGCTCCTTTGAGTTTGTTTCTGAACACCAGGGCTGCCCTAAGATTGAAAACCTGTTATTGTTAATACTGTCTACTAATATTATGATGTGTCCTTACATTAGTTCAGTTTAGTTTTTATCTCTTTGAAAACATCCTCACAAAAGTTTAATGCCAAATGTATTTTTATTACAATTGTTCTATAGCTTCAGAGTAAGTATTAAACTTCATAAGAGCTTTTAGCATTTGGATCACTTAGGGAAATCCAGCCATGGATTTACTGTTTTCTGAGCCACATGTACAGTATCCAATCAAGTTTCAGTATCCTCATTTTTAACTGGAAATATAAGGTGGAGATTTCAAATATAATACAAGATCACCATCACTTTCTACAATAAATAATCAATCCATGCTTGAAATATTACACTCAGTAATTTATCCAAGTTTTTAAAATGGTCTTGCCAAATGCTTGGTAGCTACTCATGACAACACCTAGCCTCTGCTAATTCTGGGAAGGTATTTTGAACTCTTATAAGGTTTGGCATGAAACTATTTTCTTGGAAAATGTTATTGATAAGAAAAAATATATACCAGAACTTACCTACTTTTAAAAAAATCTAATTTAGCTGGTAATTTCTAGGTAACTATAGATGGCAAATTGTCTGCCTATCAATTTTTAACTTGTTTTTTCATTTCTTTATAAATATGTTGTTGCCCACTTATATGGTAAAATCCTTTTACAAACCATAAAAGTAGACATAAGCACAAAAAGACATATCGATGCACTAGAAAAATATCTTTGCAACACATGTTAAAAAGTACTATTTTCTATCAATAAAAATGTTCACCAGCCAGAAAAAATGACCAGTTACCCATTAAAAAATAAGCAAAGATCATGCTTAGACAGTTCACAGAAAAAATAAAAATATTTTTAACATATAAAAGATGAACAACTTCACTTATAAGTAAGGGAATACATTCTTGTTTTAAGCTTCATTTGTACTTGCGTGGTACATAAAATCTGTCTTGTATTTCTTGAAGACGAGAGTGAAGACCCTTGTACATATGTGTGGGCCTGTGTCACTGCACAGGTTGTGTGCTCCTGAAGTGGCCCCTGTAGTCCTCGCCTGAAGAGCTTGAGATGTTTTTATCTCTTTGTTTATGTACCAGATATTACAGACTGGCTCCCCAGACACCCACTTCTACTCCCTTCTAGTGTGTCTTACCTGATAGAATCTGGAAAGCTATAAAAACAGGAGGGTGAAAGAAGAATGTAGTAGCCTCTACATGCAACCAGAGAACCCAGTTCTGCCAAAAAGTTGTATCTGTGGAAAAAGAGATGACAGTGAACAACTCAGGTGATGGTGTGAAAGTGCTTTGTTCCTTTGATGAGACTGACAGTGATTCTGGGGCCCTGCCGCTGTTGTCCTCCTGAAGCAGGTAATAGCTTTATTATGGTTGCTAGAAGTGAAGCCTCAGGTGTTGTGGGTCATTATCCAGCTGTGTTGCTCCTGGCCATGAAACATCTGAACTTTGTTCCTTGATCACTCCAGAAATTCTTCAAGTCATCTAATGCCATATAATAAATCTTTCTCTACTTAAAACTGCTGGAGTGGATTCAAAAGGAAAATTGTGTTTTGGCCTTCACAGGGTAGAAGTGGAGGATGGTGGGGGAAAACAGAGGCTTATTAGCAATCTAATAAGCAGATTAACAAACTAATCTCAACCCAGAGAAGATTAGATTTTCAGTTCTAGTTACTTCACTGCTACCAAAAAAAAAAAAAAAAAAAAAAAAGAGAGAGAGAAAGAGAGAAAGAAAGGAAAAAAAAAAAACCACTTTTGTCAATTAAATCTAAATTTGCTTTTGGGTTTTCCCATTGAAATCTCATAAGCTGTTATTTTCCAGGCATGCACTCTTTCATTTAGTCAAATAGCATATATCAGTCAAATGCTTTGCCAAATTAGCCACGATTATAGAATTCAGACACACTTTGATTTATGTGATATGTTTTTTCCTTAGAATGTCTTCTTGCAAACCCAAGTAACAACTTGCTGTTTTAAAAAATATTAAACAGGAATCCTTTAATAAAATAAAGAGAATTCAAAGTTGAATTAGATGTAGTTTCTCACCCCAGGAAAATTTCATCCAACTGAATAAACAGACTGGAGAATCCAACATCACAATGGGATGTGGTGAGTGTGAGGTGAGTGGCTTTGTGGAGCCCTGTGGGAAGATGGGGAGGTAAGAAATTGGTTACCAATCAGCGTTTTCCCACTTTTTTTTTTTTTTAACCAAAGCATGTGATTATACAGAACAGTGGGTTTCATTGTGGCATATTCATACATGCATATAAGATTTTGATCAAAATATGCATTTCTCCAACCAGTTCCCTTATGAGGCAGCCAGAATGCCCTGAAAAGAAATGTTAGAACCTATGGATGCCTATCACTTAAGCTTAGTGTCTTAAAAAAAATCAGTATTCCATAAGAACTAACACAAACTCAACTCTCATACGCATAGCAGTACAAGCATACCGTGAAGTGGTACCTGAAGTCATACAAGCCCCTGAACTGGCCTTCACTTTGCTTCCACCAACAGTGTGCATTCACCCTCTATGAATGAAGATCTAGAAATACAGAGTGACTAGTCAAGTGGGACTTAGAGGCAAAACCTTTGAAGTCAGTAGTAAGTGACTTCATCTTATAAAAGCATTATGCCTCATGGAACAAAGAGAAACAGTGACTATGTCTGTTTTGGATGACTGTATGTACTTTAAACTTGTCAAATCAAAAAAAGAAAGAAAAAGAAGAAAGCTTAGTGATATGGGCCTGGAGATTTATTTGACTGACAAACCAATTATATAATGATCCCTGACATTTCAACTTTGTATGTTTGATTTGCACAGCAAATACATAGGTTTCTGGGTTTTCTTTCTGGAGAAAGCTATGGAAGACTTCTCTTTAAAAAATGGAAGGACACAGGTAATCAAAGTGCAAATGGCACCTCTTGTTATTTGTGCAGCACTATTGTCATTTGAGATGTTGAAGCAAGCACTTGATCATGAGGTAGATTAATGACTGTAACTGGGGAACATGTGCCCAACATTTCATTTATAGAACCAACTCACTATATCAACCCTTCAGCACAACTCAAAGAGAAACTGAAAACCTCTACAAATATTCTTGCATCTCAGCTGAACTCAGAAGACTTTTGAGTCAGAATAGAGAAATATTCACCTTACAACAAGAAAAATATCTTTCAGCAGAATTCTGAGAAGGCATGAATACCTTTTGAGTTTTGAAAATAGAGAGGTAATCCAATAATCTCAGTTTTAAAGAAAAAAATATATATAATGTATATCATATATATCAAAAATATATATCAAATATATATATATATTTCCCTTTTTGGTTTATAAGGCTGCTTGCCCATACTGTATTCTGAGTCAGAAAAAGAATTTTTCTAAGACTAAGAAGTGATGCCCTTAAGGGACTTCACCCCTCTGGGCAAATTTTAAATGACAGAATTCTCCTATTCTCTCACATTCTTGCAAATCTGGTGCCAGGAGGGAAAACTGCTTTGTGTTCTGTGCTTTTTCTTAGAGCTGTACCTCTGTGTGGAGAGAGGCGAAATTTAAGTTCTATTCCAGTTTCACCAGCCTTTCTCACTGGCTTACCATGGTTTGTCCTCATTTGTGTGGATCTAGTCATTGCTTAGTTGTGAGATGTGTATTAGATCTAGTAACATGGTGCTGGGACTCTGGAGAATAGAACAGGAGTCATTCTGCCATAGTGTCATGGCAGAAGTCGTATTTCCTTGGGTGCTAGATGGACTTAAAGGTGAGGGAGTAGAGTAAGGTGAATGTGGGGTGTGTTAGCACTCCGTTTACTGTGACCAAAATATCTGACAAGAACAACTTGAAGAAGGAAAAGCTTACTGTGGCTCATGGTTCCAGTGGTTTGGTCTTTGGTTGGCTGAGCCCATTGCTTTGGGCCCAAGATGAAGTAGAATATCATGGTGGAAAAGTGGCAGAGAAGCGCTGCTCCTTTCATGACGGGCTGAGAAGCAGAAAGAGAAGGGGAAGCAGCCTCAGTGAAGATGAACCTTATAGGGGACTCCTCCAGTGACCCACCTTTTCCAGGCATGCCCCACTTGCCAACAGTTACCTCCCAGTTAGTCCATTTAAACTAGGATGAACTGATTATGTTATAACTCCCACAATCCAATTGCTTTACCTCTGAATATTCATGTATTAACACAGGAGCTTTGAGGGACACCACATATCCCTAACAGTGGGCAACAATAGCAAAGTTTTCTTTTTCTTCTTTTCTCCTGTTTTCCATCAATTTATTTAGCACCTGGTTTCTTATCTTAAATGAAAGGGTTTGAAAAATGTTCAAATATGGTTGAAAAGGATGATGATATGGGAGAAAGAAAGTGTCTTAGTTACAAATAAAATCCTATTACAGATTGGGTAAATTATGAAGATTTGGCTCATGGTCCTGGTTCAAAGTTAGGGGGCCACATCTGGTAACAACCTTCTTACAGGTCAGAGAATATGAAAAAGACCTAGTCAAATTGTCTTTTATAGTAGACCACACATGAGATAAGTCATTAATCTACTAACCCATTAATGGCATGTAGGGGTTAGTGCATTCTTGAGGGCCGAGCTCTGATCACCTCTTTGTATGTGTGTGTGTGTGTGTGTGTGTGTGTGTGTGGTAACAGGGATTGAACCCAGGGGAACTTTACCACCGATCTACATCTCCAGTCCTTTTTATTTTTATTTTGAGACAGGGTCTCACTAAGTTGCTTAGAGCCTCACTAAATCGCTTAGGGCCTTGCTAAGTTGCTGAAACTGGCCTCAAATTTGCAATCCTCCTGCCTCAGCCTCTCAAGTCACTGGAATTATAGGTATGTGCCATCGTGCCTGGTTTGCTAATCACTTCTTAAAGATCCCACTAGGTCCCGCCTCTTAATATCTCATAATGGCGAATCAATTTCAGTGTGAGTTTCACAGGGGACATACGATATTCAAACCATAGGACAGAGAGAAAGGTGGAGAGGAGGGACTGAGACTGAGATTGAGATTGGTGAGTCTGGAGACTGAGTTTGATTCCACCTGTAAGGTTCCTAAGAAAGAGAGAAATGACATCCTGGGCACATTGTAGGTCTTTCTTGGGGGAGGAAGGAGGAAAGGACTAATACAGATTCAGAGCTGCTGGACATCTGATAACTTCTATTCTGCCTTTGAATCAGGCAGTAAGGCCCATCTGTTGGGGTGTGGGGTGTAGTGAAAGGAGAATTACCAGTTTGAAAAAATGATGGTTCAAGTAGTCACTTAAGAGAATGGAAAGTGAAGTTGCCAAGAAGAATTTGGTAAGAGTAGGATTTAGGATCCCGCCCAGTTTAATGCTCTTGATTTTGCTGCATTATCAATCTACCTTAATTTGTCTTTTTTTTTTTCTCAGCTGCTTTCAGTTCTCAGTTGAATTCAGTTAGACATTTATCAACTCCAATCAGCTATTTTTACATATGAGGTACTGTTATTGGGATCAAAGCTTTAGTAACTTACATTGCAGAGAGGAAATATAAATAGATATAAAAAGATATTCAAATATAAACATATAAACAATACTCAAAAATCTAAAGAATATACAATATTTCCAGTTATTTTTTTTCTATGAAAAAAAAGCAGAAGGAAAAGAACTTGGACAGGGACGTTCTACTTCATACATAGTAGTTAGGGAGGGAGTACCCAATATGGTGACATTTGAACAGAGAACTGAAGGAAGAAAGGGTGGCAGTTATGCCTCAGTCACATCTGAGACAGGGACATTCTAGGTAGCAGTAACATACTTAGCATACTGACAAAAGAAAAGTGACCTGTGGGGCCAGAATATAGGCAGCAAGTGGCAGAAGGAGAGGAAGGGGAGGGAGCAGGGGTCATTCCCTGGGTCACTAGATGAGCATAGTAAAAGCTCATAATAAAAATCACTCTTCATTTTGATTTTGCCAGAGGTACTAAGTAAAGGACGACAAAACAAACTGAGGATACTTGAAAGAGAGTGATGGATCGAAGATGGACAGGGGAATGCATTGAAAAGAGGAGTAAATTGACTGGGAGGAGAGTCTCAGGGACTGTCACACCTCATAACCTTGAGGGGCAATTACACAGGTTGTGTTTGAGGAGGCCACCAAAGAACAGGAAACTGTGGTTGCCCATGTAGGACGCAACGTGGAGCAGATGTGTTCCATTCTCTGAACACAGTTCATTGAGTGTTGGCTGCATGCCAATGTTCTGCTAGGCTGGAGGGATTTAGCAGTGATGGAGACAGCTGAAGACCGCGTGACCGAGAGGGATGCCACCTCAGAAGGAGGTTGTTACCTACAGTGGCAGAAGTGGGAAAGGACAGCTTGTACCAGGGTACCCAGTTTTTCTCTCATTTTGCCTCACACCAACCTCTTTACATTGAACCTCCATTTGCAGTGTCTGGGCATCTGTCTTCTAGCTCTGGCCTGGGCAGTGTTTCTAGATTCTGATCTCCCAGGTGGATGACCAGACCCCTCATCATTTATGAGAGCATTCACATAACTCGTGCAGCCTGTGTACGTGTGTACATGTGCACACAGCACAAGTCCTCTTGGTAAAGGGAAGCAAGAGTCAAACCCTGACAATCTGGACATGACCTATTGACCTGCACTGACTTTGTATTGCCACGTTGACAGTTGGGGCTTTTCTCTTTCAAGTCTGTCCCTCACCTTGTTAGCAATGCAGACTCTTGGACCACACCACAATTGATTGGATCAGAATCAGAATTTGTATTTTAACACGATCCCAAGTGATACGTATGTATGCTCTTTAAATCCCATAAGCCCTGTTATAGAGATTCTTGAAGACAACTGGAAGGTTTTCTCTCCCCTTTCCATAAGGTCATTTTTTTTCTGAGATTCTTCGGGTTCTAAGCAAGTTCTAACAGGTCTTCTCCACTTTGTTTGAACAAAGTAGAAACATTTGTATAATTACTTTGTCACAAAGTGGAGCGTGCATCATCTAATCTCTAGTGTAATGAGAACTCATTGCTTTTTCATCTTATCTGTTCTTTCAAGATCCAGATCTTTTTGTCTTTCTAGATAAGAGTCCTCTCGCCTTGAAGTTCGGATCACTTCAGTTACATCAGATGTCTTGCTTTAGCTTCCCTTGAACTTAGTTGAGTTAAATAATTCACACTGCATGATTAATATGCTCATCGCAAAGGCTTTGAAAAGATTTTCCAGCATTTTCCTGATATTTGTTAGAGTAAGAGAGCTGTTAATATTGGCCTTGTGTGCAGTCTTCATGAGAGTCATTCTGGGAATAAAATGATCATGTCTGCCCTAGCAGAGCAGTTTCATCTGGAAGGTAAAGTACAGAACCACTCCCATGTCATTGGCTGGGCAGTGGATAATGACATGGACTGATAATGACAGCTTCAGGTGAGCTCTTACTGTGCCCCAGGCCCAGCGTTTTGCATGTATGAGTTTTAATTCTTATAACCCCTACAGTATTCTCACTGTTATTTGTCCTATTTTACAAAGAGGTGGAGACAAAAGTTAAGGGACTTGTCCACAGTCCATATAATTAACAGGCAAAGCTAACCTTCAGTCTTGGTGCTGTTGACTTTGGGGACATATGATTAACCTCTGAACTAGAATCCCTTGACAGAAATTGAGGTCCTCAGGCTATTAACTTCAAGGAGGTGTGACTGTTGGTCGCAGATCATATACCTGTCTGATGAGAAGTCCCTAAGTGGAAAAACTCAGGAATAAGGGAGGAGTGGCAGATGTAGGATGCTATTGAGAAGGACCACCACAGGGACAAAGGGCAGATACATCCTGGGCCTTCACTTATGGCCTGACAACAATTTAAAGATAGCATAAGTTTTTTTCTCTGCTTTCACCTTAACTCATAGCTTGTTAGCTATTATTGGTATGTGCCTTACCTAGCCCCCTCAACTTATGGATGCTCTTGACAAGACTCTAAGGACAAACGACATGAAGGATAAAAGCTCCTGAGGAGCCACAAAACAGCAGATTCCTAGGGCCCTTAATTTGTTACTTGCTATAGGCTATCTTCTCTTCCATTTCCTGTGTGTGCATGCATGCGCACTTGCTACAGGGAATTTGACCCAGAGACACTGTACCTCTGAGCTATATCCCCAGTCCTCTTTATTTTTTATTATGAAACAGGGTTTCACTAAGTTCCCGAGACTGGCCTTGAACCTGCATTCCTCTTACCTCAGACTTCCAGTGCTAGGGTTACAGGCATGTGCCACCATGCCTATCACTATGTGTTTTCTTAATCACTATAGCAACTTATCACAAGTTATCACTTATCTCTGTCACAAGGCAGAGATATTTACATGGGGTGCAACACTGATATGAAAAATAAACTTTTGGCTCCAGGATGACTGACCGAACTTGCTTTCCTCAGAGTTAAAGTGAGTGCTTTCATAGGAAAAGAAAAACACACTTTGGAAATGTGCCGGAAGCCAATTAATATCCTAAACTTTAGCCCCCCTTACAACTCTCTCCCTTTGTCTGAGGGGCACCTGACACTCCAGGCAGAGCTGTGTCTCCCTCTCAAATAGAAGCTTGGGTGGAAGCCTTGCCTTGTGTTCACATGCCTGACTTGTTTTCGTTTCTGCCCTCACCATGTCAGAGTTCTGGTGCCCAGCGTCACTATCAGCATAGAACTGTACTGAGAAGAACAAGCAAGAATCTAAGGCTCAGGAACAAGTGGGTCACCCAAATAAGGATCCTGGCTCCAGAGAGCTGTGACGATTGCTATAGGATTGAGGAGGACAGTCAAAACCTGATAATAATCAATCCTGGCTGGGGAGGGGTTGGGCCTGTGGATAAAAAATGACTTAGTGACCAGGATGGCCCTGAAAGGTCAGTAGTATTAGGACATGTTTGAGGGGGTGAGATGGGAGGAAAGAGAAAAGCATGTTTACCTAAGAGAGAGAAAAAAAGCCTTGTCTCTCTTCTTCCATTTCTCCAAATACATATTTATAAACATGGGAGCAATTAATGAGAAACAGCCACAGATCGATAGAAAAGGAGATAATGGAGTAGGTCAAGTACCTCTTATCTGAAATGCTTGGAAAGAGAAGTGTTTTGGATTTCTGATTATTTTTTTTCAGATTTGGGAACATTTACACATACATGGGGAGTATCTTGGCAGTGGGCCTGAAGCCCAAATACAAAATTCATTTATGTTTCATATACACCTTTCACATAGTCTAAAGGTAATTGAATACAATATTTTTAATAATAATTTTGTGCATAAAACAAAGTTTATATGCACTGAACTGTCAGATTTGTGATGTCAGGTCAGCACTCACAATGTTTCAGACTTTGGAGCATTTTGGATTTTTGTATTTTTGGATTGGGGATGATCAACAATTATATGAAATTATTTTTTTAAATGTACCATGGATCAAAGTGTGTGACAATACAATTAATTAAACTGCTCTAAGACCTTCTTGTACAGAAGAATGGGAGAACAAGTGTCAATGCATGAGATGTGTGTTTACCCAAGTCACACACATACAGTTTCCTTAGAATTTGGAAAATTCTGTTCTGTTGGATGTGAACAGTAATCTGTTGATTTAGTTCAGTTGTTGGAATAATAGATTAGAATGAAATGATGGTTCATGAATAGGAAGCATGTGCTGAGAGGTATCACAAGTAGGAGTTGAGCGGTGAGGTATCTCCTGTCTCCAAATAAGCAGAGAGTAACTAATTCTGATTGACACTAGATATAACTGAATAAATTAGCATTCAAGTCTAGGGAATCATACCAGTTTGAGTCAATATGGCAGCAATATTTCACATGAGAAAAGTGAAAATGTACCTACTGGATCAGCCAAACTTGTTACAATCTTAAATTAGGTGGTTGGGTACCTAATGAATGATGTTTGCCTATCTTAGTAACTGTTATCCATTAAAAAGAAGAGATGGATAGGGAGAATTATGTTGTACTTAATTTTGTTGGAATACATAATCACAGATAATGAAGATGAAACCGTATCAGAGATATTTTGACATTCCGGGAGATACGGCAAAGTTACTATTGTTAGAGCCTGCTCAGCTGTGGATTGCTCAAAAACTCAGAAAGTCCACAATAGCTGCAGAGACCTGAGATGTACAAATTCGGCTTTGTAGATATTTTAAAAAGTTTTTCCCCTGGACAAAATTTTTTTCTCTAAAATAAATTTTTAAGTTTCTTCAATTACAAATTTGAAAGGAAAGTAAAATATTTTTTTGTAACAGCTCATTAGAAAAAAAAGTCATCCCCACAATGATAAAATATATTTGTATCTACATATATTAAGATTTATACATGTGAACAACTCAGTTCAATGGAGCTCAAACAAAATTCTAGAAGAGAAAATAGGTGAAAGTCAGTACGGTGGATGCTATTTAGGGTGGAAATTTCTTAACATTTTTTTTAAGTTAGTTGGATTTATTAAAAAATATTTCTGCAAGTAAAAGAAATAACTTGTATATGCTCATGTAGATAATAGCCTGTATGTACTTTGTGAAAGTAAAGAAAGCAAAATTTAAGAAGAGAAAATCTACACATTTGTGTACAAATGTTCCTTTCATGTAAAATCTAGGAAAAGATAAGAGGAGGCAGAGACAAAATCAAAATCATGCTGCCTACCTTCCTTGATTCCTTTGTTTATTAATTCCACGGTCACCCACAGCCCTTGCTAGTGTGCTGCATTTCATGGGCATCTCTTGTACAACTGGAAGAGAGACATGGGTGAAATGGAATGTGAGAAGAAATCAGTGCTGGTCTCATCACTGCTGTGTATTAGCTAGATGACTTTGAGGAAGATACAAACTCTGAACTGTAGTTTCTTCATTTTTAAGTGGAGTCATAATGTCTGTAATGCTGCCTTGGTGGACTCTTGTACCAAATGAAGCAAGTTTTATGAAGTTAGCTCATACCTTTTAAAAAATGCACATACATATGGACTGCTATGCACCACATTAAGCACGTTTGATGGATTATCTCATGTAATCCTCATAATCTAAGTCCTAATTAGCAAAAATATGAGGTACAGAGAGCTTTGAGGGCACAGAGCTAGTAAGTAGAGAAGCTGAGATTTGAATTATAGCCATAGGAATCTATGACAGTATATTTTTGTTCTATTTTTGGAGAACACACATTGCAAATACATTTTACATTGGAAATCAGTAATGATAAGCATGATAAATATGTATATATACATACATATATGTATTTATACATGTTTGTATGAATGTAAATTTAAAACAAAAATTTTATGAAATAATGATCATACTTTCTAACATGGACATCCATACGTGTGTATATATACATATACCTATGTGAGTAATAAGATATTTTCCAATGGTAATAACATACTAAATTGATCATATAAATTATGAAGTACAGTTTTTTTTATTGTAAACAAATGGGATACATGTTGTTTCTCTATTTGTACATGGAGTCAAGGCATACCAATTGTGTAATCATAAATTTATATAGGGTAATGTTATTTGATTCATTCTGTTATTTTTTTTCCCTTCCCCTCACCCCTCCCATCCCTCCCACCCCTCTTTTCCCTCTATACAGTCCTTCCTTCCTCCATTCTTACCACCCTCCTTATCCCTAACGCTAAACCTAACCCTAACCCTACCACTAACTCCTCCCACACCCCCATTATATGTCCTCATCCTCTTATCAGCGAGATCATTCATCCTTTAGTTTTTTGAGATTGGCTTATTTCACTTAGCATGATATTCTCCAATTTCATCCATTTGTCTGTAAATGCCATAATTTTATCATTCTTCATGATGGAGTAATATTCCATTGTATATATATGCCACAGTTTCTTTATCCATTCATCAACTGAAGGGCATCTAGGTTGGTTCCACAATCTGGCTATGGTGAATTGAGCAGCAATGAACATTGATGTGGCTGTATCTCTGTAGTATGCTGATTTTAAGTCCTTTGGGTATAGGCCAAGGAGTGAGATAGCTGGGTCAAATGGTGTTTCCATTCCAAGTTTTCTGAGGAATCTCCATGCTGCTTTTCAGAGTGGCTGCACTAATTTGCAACGCCACCAGCAATGTGTGAGTGTACCTCTTTCCCCCACATCCTCGCCAACACCTATTGTTGCTTGTGTTCTTGATAATCACCATTCTAATTGGGGTGAGATGGAACCTTAGGGTAGTTTTGATTTGCATTTCTCTTATTACTAGAGATGTTGAACATTTTTTCATATATCTGTTGATTGCTTGCACATCGTCTTCTGTGAAGTGTCTGTTCATTTCCTTAGCCCATTTGTTGATTGGATTATTTGTATTCTTCGTGTAGAGTTTTTTGAGTTCCTTATAGATTCTGGAAATTAGCACTCTATCTGAAGTATGAGTGGCAAAGGTATTCTCCCACTCTGTAGGCTCTCTCTTCACATTACTGATAGTTTCGTTTGCTGAGAGAAAGCTTTTTAGTTTGAATCTATCCCAGTTGTTGATTCTTGCTTTTATTTTTTGTGCTATGGGAGTCCTGTTAAGGAAGTCTGATCCTAAGCCAACAAATTGAAGGTTTGGACCTACTTTTTCTTCTATAAGATGCAGGGTCTCTGGTATGATTCCGAGGTCCTTGATCCACTTTGAGTTGAGTTTAGTGCAGGGTGAGAGATAGGGGTTTAATTTCATTCTGTTGCATATGGTTTTCCAGTTTTCCCAGCACCATTTGTTGAAGAGGCTATCTTTTCTCCATTGCATATTTTTGGACCCTTTGTCTAGTATGAGAAGACTGTATTTTTTTGTGTTTGTGTCCATGTCCTCTATTCTGTACCATTGATCTACCTGTCTATTTTGGTACTAATACCATGCCGTTTTTGTTACTATTGCTTTGTAGTAGAGTTGAAGATCTGGTATTGCGATACCCCCTGCTTCACTCTTTCTGCCAAGGATTGCTTTAGCTATTCTGGGTTTTTTATTCTTCCAGATGAATTTCATAATTGCTTGCTCTATTTCTGTAAGGTACATCATTGGGATTTCAATTAAAATTGCATTGAATCTGTATAGCACTTTTGGTAGTATGGCCATTTAGACAATATTAATTCTTCCTATCCAGGAACATGGGAGATCTTTCCATCTTCTAAGGTTTTCTTTAATTTCTTTCTTTAGTGTTCTGTAGTTCTCATTGTAGAGGTCTTTCACCTCTTTTGTGAGATTGATTCCCAAGTATTTTATTTTTTTCGATGCTATTGTGAATGGGGTAGTTTTCCTAATTTCTCTTTCTGAAGATTCATCACTTATGTATAAAAATGCATTGGATTTATGAGCATTGATCTTGTAACCTGCTACTTTACTGAATTCACTTATGAGTTCTAAAAGTTTTCTGGTGGAATTCCAGGTTCCTCTAAATACATAATCATGTCATCAGCGAACAGGGATAGTTTGAGTTCTTCTTTTCCTATTCGTATCCCTTTAATTTCTTTGGTTTGTCTGATTGCTCTGGCTAGAGTCTCAAGGACGATGTTGAATAGAAGTGGTGAAAGAGGGCATCCCTGCCTTGTTCCAGTTTCTAGGGGGAATGCTTTCAGTTTTTCACCATTTAGAATGATGTTGGCCATGGGCTTAGTATAGATGGCCTTTACAATGTTAAGGAATGTTCCCACTACCCCAATTTTTTCTAGTGTTTTGAGCATGAAGGGGTGCTGTATTTTATCAAATGCTTTTTCTGCATCTATTGAAAAAATCATGTGATTCTTAACTTTAAGTCTGTTGATATGGTGAATGACATTTATTGATTTCCGAATGTTGAACCAACCTTGCATCCCTGGGATAAAACCCACTTGATCGTGGTACACTATCTTTTTAATATATTTTTGTATGTGATTTGCTAAAATTTTGTTGAGAATTTTTGCGTCGATGTTCATTAAGGATATTGGTCTGACATTTTCTTTCCTCGATGTGTCTCTGTCTGGTTTAGGTATCAGGATGATATTGGTTTCATAGAATGAGTTTGGGAGGGTTCCCTCCTCCTCTATTTTATGGAATACTTTGAGGAGTATTGGAATGAGCTCTTCTTTAAAGGTTTTGTAGAACTCGGCTGAGAACCCATCTGGTCCTGGACTTTTCTTTGTTGGTAGGCTTTTGATGACCTCTTCTATTTCATTGCTTGAAATTGATTTATTTAAGTTGTGTATGTCCTCCTCCTTCGGTTTAGGTAATTCATATGTCTCTAGAAACTTGTTGATGTCTTCAAGGTTTTCTGTTTTCTCGGAGTATAGATTTTCAAAGTAGCTTCTAATTATGTTTTGTATTTCACTCGTGTCTGTTGTGATATTTCCTTGTTCATTCCGAATTTTAGTAATTTGAGATTTCTCCCTCTTTCTCTTGTTAGTGTGGCTATGGGTTTATCAATTTTGTTTATTTTTCAAAGAACCAACTATTTATTTTGTTAATTTTTCCAATTGTTTCTTTTCTTTCAATTTCATTGATTTCGGCTCTGATTTTAACTATTTCCTGTCTTCTACTACTTTTGGTGTTTGTCTGCTCTTCTTTTTCTAGGGCTTTGAGCTGTAGTGTTAAGTCGTTTATTTGTTGATCTCTACTTCTTTTGTTGAATGCGCCCCATGAATAAATCTTCCTCTAAGTACTGCTTTCATAGTGTCCCAGAGATTTTGATATGATGTTTCTTTGTTCTCGTTTACTTCTAGGAATTTTTTTATTTCCCTCCTGATGTCTTCTGTTATCCATTCATCATATAATAGTGCATTATTTAATCTCCAGGTATTGGAGAAGTTTCTGTTTTTGTCATTTATTATTTTGTTTCTGTTCTGTCATTTATTTCTAATTTCAATCCATTATGATCTGATAGAGTACAAGGTAGTATCTCTGTCTTCTTGTATTTGCTAACAGTAGCTTTGTGGCATAAAATATGGTCTATTTTAGAGAAGGATCCATGTGCTGCTGAGAAGAAAGTGTATTCTTTCTTTGTTGGATGGTATATTCTATATATGTCGATTAAGTCTAAATTGTTGATTGTGTTATTGAGATCCATGGTTTCTTTATTCAATTTTTGTTTGGAAGATCTATCCAGTGGTGAGAGAGGTGTGTTAAAATCGCCTAGTATTATTGTGTTGTTGTCTATTTGATTTCTGGAATTGAGAAGGATTTGTTTGACGTACATGGATGAGCCAATGTTCAGGGCATAGATATTTATGATTGTTATGTCTTGCTGATTTATGCTTCCCTTAAGCAGTATGTAATGTCCTTCTTTATCTCTTCTGACTAGTTTTGGCTTGAAGTCCACATTATCTGAAATGAGGATGGATACTCCAGCTTTTTTGCTGAGTCCGTGTGCATGGTATGTTTTTCCCCATCCTTTCACCTTTAGTCTATGGGTGTCTCTTTCTATGAGGTGAGTCTCTTGCAGGCAGCATATTGTTGGATTTTTCTTTTTAGTCCAATCTCCCAGTTATGTCTTTTGATTGATGAGTTCAGGCCATTAACATTCAGGGTTATTATTGTGATTTGATTTGTATTCCCAGTCATTTGACTCATTTTTGTTTTTTGACATGATTTGGTTTCTCCTTTATTTGGCTATTCCTTTAGGCTAGTTCCTCCCGTTGCTGATTTGCATCGTTGTTTTTCATCTCTTCCTCATGGAATATTTTGCTGAGAATGTTCTGTAATGCCAGCTTTCTTTTTGTAAATTCCTTTAGCTTTTGTTTATCATGGAAGGATCTTATTTCGTCATCAAATCTGAAAGTAAGTTTTGCTGGGTATAAGATTCTTGGTTGGCATTCGTTTTCTTTCAGGGCTTGGTAAATGTTGTTCCAGGCCCTTCTAGCTTTTAGGGTCTGGATTAAAAAATCTGCTGATATTCTTTTTGGTTTCCCCCTGAATGTACTTTGATTCTTTTCTCTCATGGCCTTTAAAATTCTGTCTTTATTTTGTATGTTAGGTATTTTCATAATAATGTGCCTTGGTGTGGGTCTGTTGTAATTTGGTATATTTGGAGTCCTTATAAGCCTCTTGTACTTGGTTTTCCATTTCATTCTTCAGATTTGGGAAATTTTCTGATATCATTTCATTGAATAGATTGTTCATTTCTTTGTTTTGTTTCTCTAAGCCTTCCTCAATCCCAATAATTCTTAAATTTGGCCTTTTCATGATATCCCATAATTCTTGTAGGTTCTGTTCACGATTTCTTACCATCTTCTCTGTTTGGTCAACTTTGTTTTCAAGATTAAATATTTTCTCTTCAATGTCTGAAATTCTGTCTTCCAGGTGTTCTATCCTATTGGTTATGCTTTCTATGGAATTTTAACTTGGTTTATTGTTTCCTTCATTTCAAGGATTTCTGTTTGGTTTTTTTTCAGTATCTCTAACTCTTTATTGAAATTATCTCTTTCTTCCCATATTTGCTCTTTTAACTGTTGATTGGTGCAATCATTTAATGCCTGCATTTGCTCTTTCATCTCCTCCTTCAATGCCTGCATTTGCTCTTTCATCTCCTCGTTTGCTTCCCTGATTGTTTTAATTATGTACATTCTGAACTCCCTTTCTGACACTTCTTCTGCTGTGCTGTCATTGGGTTTTATTGATATAGTATATAGGTTTGTTTGGGACATTTTCTTCCCTTGTTTTCTCATATCGGTCAGATGTCAGTGGGACTCTGAGATATTGCAGATTTCTTCTATTGGCTTATAGTGTCCCTGTAAATTTCCAGTGTATCACCTCCCAGTGTTCAGTAGCCTGAAGTCTTGGAGGAACTTGATAATGCAGTGCTTCTGAAGAAAGCTCCCCCTAGCCCGCTACTGGTTCCAGGGTTTGGAGCTGGCTCTGTGAGAAAAGGCTCTCACTGGGCAGTCTGCTCCGAGAAGCTGGCTGTTAAAGGAGCCTGCCACCGGAGGGAGCAGCGCTACTTGGGGAAGTCCCTCGCTGCCCTGTCCTGGTCCCTGAAGCTGCCTGCAGGCCGGAGCTCGCCGCTGGCAGGACTTGGAGCTGGTTCTGTGCAGAAAGGCTCTCACTGGGTGGCCTGCTCCGAGAAGCTGGCCGTGTGGGAGGAGCCCACCGCCGGAGTGAGCAGGGCTACCTGGGGAAGGCTCTAGCTGCCCTGCCCTGCTCTGATAAGCTGCCCCTATCCGGGCCTGCCGTCCAGGCTGGGCTTCACCCGGTCGGGGAGACTCACCCTGTGGCTCTATTTTAGTCCGAGTCTCTCAGTGCCTCCCCTTCTTGAATCCTGGGTTCTGGAGTGACTGGAGATGCAGTCACCCTCTAGTCCGCCATCTTGGATTTGGTCATGAAGTACAGTTTTTAAAATACTAGTCTAAACCCTGCCATCTTTAACTGCTATATTATAATGCCCATTTAATCAGTTTTTTTGCATATAGTAGGTATGCAATAAATCTTTGTCAAATTTTTTATGAATAGGGATAATGAAATCTGAAGATATCTAAAAGCCATATTGGAATCAATAGCTTCCCTCTTTATTTGTCTTGATGTTAAACCTTTTCACTCAATTTGATAATAAGAAACACAGTCTGGTAAACCTAAACCTTGCTTTCTGTCAGACACCAGGCTACAATCACCTGCTGAGGGGAATCCAAGGGCAGGTGCAATTGCTGGATGGAAGGGTTTTCAAAGAATAGGGAGAGGAAAGTCAAAGCCGAGGTCTTTCCACTTGGGTTCATTATGGCCAATAAATCAGCGTTAGATACTTTTGGTGATTCCTTTTTGCAACCTCAGGTAAAGTTTAGGGGAACTGAGTGGTTAAGGCAGAGAAAGGAAGCTGATCTTAGACCTCTCTTCTGGGAATCTCCTTGACCCCAGTTCCCTAAGCAGGTGCCCTCTGTACTTCTTATATATTGGCCACTCATTCTCATCTGTCTTAGGAAGTGGAGCAGCTTTAAAGAAGACATTACTTATAAATCTATTTTTTTAATGTTCTCCTAGATTTTCTGTCAGCATGCTCAAGAACTTGCCTTTACTGCAAACCATGACAATATAGGAACTCAGTATCTTTTCTATTTGGGTCATAATAGTTGGATATGCCTGGGGTGAGCAGAGAATTGTATTGGGAGTGGCAGAGGTATCTTCCTTTCTCCAGAGAGAACAATCTAAAGTTTCCCAATATTCACCTTCTGATCCCTTATGAATTGGAGTTGGATGAATTACCCCTTCTTTCTTCCATTTAACTGCTACTTTGTAGCTCTTTCTGTAAATGTATACATTTCAAGCAAAATTATATATTCTTTAATCTTCTTTTCCACACCAGAAGTATGTTACTCATGAGTTTCAAGTAGCAGTATGTAGATAATAGCATATTTTATATAAAGTAATATACATAGTTGAAAAGCTTTTAATGATTATGCTATCAAAAAGGCAAACAACAATAATTGAAATAATTCAAATAAGTTGGTGTTGATAATTTTTGTTTCCCAATAACAAAAGTGTTGTACATTCTCCTTTTACTGTGGATAAATCTGATGTGTTTTAACAAATTGGCTACACTTCTTTAATGAGTGATAGAGAATTTAAAACTGTAATGTGGAGGAATGAGAAAACCTGTTAAATCATTTTAGGTTAAGTTTAAACAACTTCAGCTACTAAAATAGTTCCTCCCCAAATATTCTTGGACTTCCCACTTATATTTTAGTTTTAAATTCAGAGCAACTGGCATATCTAAGTATTATAGTCAGTTTTTTACCACTGAGACCAAAAGACCAGACAAGAAAAACTTAGAGGAAGAAAGGGTATTTGGACTCATGACTTCAGAAGTTTAGTCCATGACCTACTGAGTCCATAGCTCTGGGCCCAAGATGAGGCAGAACATCATGGCAGAAGGGCAAGGCAGAGGAAGGTGGAAGGGCAAGGCAGAGGAACATGGCAACAAGGAAGCAGAGAAAAATAGCTCCATTCACCAGGGACAAAATATATATCCTAAAGGCACAGCCCCAGTAACCCTTCTCCTCCATTCACTCCCCACCTCTCTACAGTTACCACCCAGGTAATCCCATACCAGTGGCTTAATTCACTAATTAGGTTACAACTCACAGTCCAACCATTCCAACTCCAAAATTCTTGCACTGTCTGACACATGTGCTTTTGGGGGATAGCTCATAGCCAAACCATAACACCAGGGAAGAATAAATAAAGAAGAAAGTTTTAAAGGCACCCATCTTGGAGCAATAGAGAACTAATAGCAAGCAGCTCTTATTCCTGCTGAGGTGAGAACTAGAATATGTAGGCTTGACCACAGGAAAAATAATACTATTTCTTAGAACAACAGTTTTATATCCTGAAGTTGAACTTATCATTTTATACTTAATAATTTTTAAGACTGGACTTCCCTGTCAACTTTGAAGAATCTGCCATATTGAAAGAAAGGAAAGAAAGAAAAGAAAAATAAAAAAAGGAAGGGAGGGAGGGAGTAAGGGAGAGAGGAAGGAAGGAAATGTTAAGAAATATCTACATAAAGTCAAAAATATTATGGGGTAGATGGTGAGAAGAATGGATTAGACAAAGGAGAATGAAGGAAAGGGAGGGGGGACAGGATTAGGAAAGACAGTGGACTGAATCTGACATATGTTTCCTATGTATATATATGAATTCACCACAATGAATCTTACCATTGGGTACATCCACAACACTGGTACTCTAATTAGAATAAGACGTTACATACTTGTTTAATTATATCAATGGATTCTACTGTCATGTAAAAGTAAAAGAGCCAATAAAAATAAAGAAAGAATTAGGGGGTAGGTGGTGAGATGAGGGAGATTCATAAGAAAATTTATTGAGATTCCTTCAGGCCTCTCATTCTCTGCCTAGAGGTCCTAAAATTTGCCTTTAAAGGAATTACTTCAGTTGTCCATTAATTTGCAATATTTTATATTCTGAGAACCAACTCTGATCAATGCACTACAGTTCAATTAAAGAGGAATCTAAAGAATAAGGTTTTCTAAAGATTTTAAAGGATTATTAATATAACTGGAGAGACGAAATATAAAAATACCTGAAACTAATGATCTGAATAACTAGTAATCCAAAATTAAAAATGATAACACGCACCAAATAAAATTGTAGGAAAAGACCCAACCTCAAAATGGAAGAATAATTTGAATAATAATTATAGTTTTAATACCTAGTATAGAGGGTAACCATAATGGTATTATCTGTAGTAATAAGGATGTTTCCGGATGTTCTGAAAGAGTGGTATTTTTTTGCATGTCTAATTTATAATTTCATGTAGGGAAGGGAATGGCTTGTCATCTCTTTAAAGCCCTGCATTAATTCAGTGTATGGTAATGTATATATAGGAGGGACAACTAATTCCAATGCAAAATTCTTTATGTGACTGCTCAATCCAAAGGATGCCATTTTTGTTTTTCAGGCTGTCTCATTATATAGGCACACCTCTGAGCTGTTGGTAAGTTAGTTAAAAAGACATGATGGGTGAGGAGGCAATTGACTTCAGTGGGTGCAACAAGACTTTTTATCTTCTGTGGTTTTCAGAATCCTTCTTCAATGACATGTAACTTAAAGTGAGTGCACAGGGAGCAGGAAGTGAGAAGGGAAGGCAGCTGGACGAAACAGAGAGATGAAAAAAGCTTTTAAAATCTATTCACAGGAGAATGTTGAGGGAATCTTCTAGAATAAAGATGTAACAGATTAACACAAAGTATTTCTTAGGTGCTCTAGAAATATATTAAAATAACAATGGTTGCTAAAAGTACTTACCTCTAAAACATGATGTCTAAAAATTGATGCTAAGCTCCACCAGTTATATGCTTCCAATTAAAAATAACTGCCAATAAGTGTTTTCTTTTATAAAATTAGGTATGCATTCAGTTCATTCATTTATTCAGCAAATATTATAGAGAGTCTGCCATATGCCAGGCACAGTGCTAAGGGGAGGTGATAGGGAAGTTTCTAGATGGTGATGCAGAGTTGAGGCATGTGATTCTTTGTTTACTTAGTTTCAACTTTTTTTTTTTTTTGAGATGGAAGAGAATTGATGTTCCTATGAAGGAGTCATGTAAGAAGATAAGGTGAATATGCAGGAAAGAGAAAATAAATGTGTTATGGTTTGGAGCTGATGTGTGCCCCAAAAACTTATAATTAGATTTTGAGAGTTATAACCTAATCTGTGGATTCAACCATTTGATGGATTAATGATTTGAAAGGACTAGTGTATTTGGTGATAACTGCAGTCAAGGCAGGGTGTGACTGGAGGAAGTAAGTCACTGGGGGTATACATTTGGTTTCTATATTTTTGTCCCAGGAACCATGCTTGCTCTCTGTGCTTCCTGACTGCCATGAGCTGACACTGTACCTCTGCCATGCCCTTCTGCCATAATGTTCTGCCTCACCTCAGCCCACAGCAATGGAATTGACCTCTGAAACCATGAGTTCCAAATAAACTTTTCCTTCTCTTAAGTTGTTCTTGTCAAGTGTTTTGGTCACAGTAATGGAAAGGTGACTAATCCAAACTGTTGAGACAAGTCCTAGAAGAGAGTGGAAGGAATATTGTACTCTTACTCAGTGATTGTGGTTAAATAAGAAATGAGGAGGCTTTTCTATCTGAAACCTTTAAATGCTGTACTCAATTGTGAATGGAATGAGAAGGTTGGGAGTATAGCTCAGTGTTAAGCCGCGCATAGGCAAGGATCTGACTTCCATCCCCAACACTGCAAATAAACAAACAAACAAACAAACAAACAAACAAAATAATCTGTGAACAGTAGAGTGAAAGTGAAAATGGTAACCATGTATATATTTTTGTGTATTGGGGCAAGAATCTAAGAAGCTATGTTCTAACGTTTCACAGCTATCTGACTTCAAAATCTGTTTTATCTTCAGTACAAATGGAACAGTAACATTATTTGTAGCCCTGTTCCAGGAGGGTCCAACTTGCTCATGAGAAAGGACTCTTAGAAAAGTGAGAAGTAGTGGTTAAGTAATTTTTATTTAATTAAAAATTAACTGATACATAAAAGCCTAAAAATTGTACATATTAATGGGGTGCGATGTGATGTTTTGATATAGTATTGTTCAGTGTTTAAATCAATTTATTAAACATGTCTATTTCCTCAAACATTTGTCTTTTCTTAATGGTAAAAACTTTCAAAATCCCTTATTTTACCTTTTTGAAATACATTATTTTTGTTACCTATAGTCACCCTGCCATGCAGTAGCACACCAGAACTTCTTGTTCCTGATTGTACCTCAGTACCCACTCATCAGTCTTTCCCCATCCATCCCACTCCCTTATTCTCCCCAGCCTCTGGTAACGACCATTCCGCTCTCAACTTCTATGAGATCAACTTTTTTAGATTCTACATGTGATTAAGATTCTGCAGTTCTTGTCTTCCTGTTTTGGGCTTATTTCACCTAATATAATGATCTTCACTTCTACGTGTAACAAATGACAGGATTTTATTCATTCTATGGCTAAATAATATTCCATTATGAATGTGTACCACATCTTTGTTCTTTCATCAGTTGATGGACACTTGGATTGTTTTCGTTTTTTGCCTACTGTGAATAAAACTGCAATGAACATGAGAGTGTAAATGTCTCTTTGACATACTGATTTCATTTCCTTTGAATACATACCAAGTAGTGGGATTTCTGGGTCATATGGTAGTTACATTCTTAATATTTTGAAGAAACTCCACGTTGCTCCTACTTAACATGAGGTCCTGGGTTTGATCACTAGCAACACACATAGGTGTGTGTGCACACATACACACATACAATGGATAAAGCATACATTTGAGACCTAATTAAAATAGGGTTTAACCAGAACAGATTCCCCAGACAATATACTTTACATCAATGCTGTGTGTCAAAATGAAAATCTTCCAAAAGTTCTGTTAAAAAGAGAATAGTCTTTTACTTTTATAGTATACTAAACTTTAACTTCTACTTTTACAGTATACTAAACTCCTAAAATTTCTAGTCCCTTATTTTCAAAATGGGAATGATGATAGTTGCTGCCTCAAAAGGTTTTTTTAAACATTTCATTAATATTTTAAGTGTGCTTAACATACAGTGCTCAGAAATGATTAGTTAATATTCCTGTCATCTTGATCAATAAAAAACAATGATCAGAACTTTTTGCTTAATTGAATATGTTCACCATTAAGCATTTGTCTTTAATTTACCAAATCATGCATAAAGTTAATGTATTTACAAATCATTGATTCTTTTCCACTTCAATTAGCTAGCAGTTGATTTTTAAACTACAAAAAAATGGAATCTTACTGAAATAGTTTACTTTTAATTAAGGTAGAAAAAGATTTTTGTTTATTAAATTAGAAAAACATTACTTTCTAGCTTTGACAAGGTGAACTCTTTAAGATGAGAATTCACCCTTAGCTGTTCTCGGTCAGGACCATCTTCTTAGAGTACCTTTTCCTACTCTCAAAGTGAGTTCCATCTGCAGACTCCCATAAACAATGATTAGTTCCAAATCCAAGAGTTCCAACTCTCAGATGGGAAATGTAATTGTTTTGGTTTGGATGTGAGGTGTCCCCCAAAAGCTCACATGTGAGACAATGCAGGAAGGTTCAGAGGAGAAATGATTGGGTTGTAAGAGTCTTAACCCAATCAGTGAATTAATCCCTGATGGGATTAATTGAAGTGTAGGTTGTGACTGGAGGAGGTGGGAATTGGGGCGTGGTTATGGGGTATACATTTTGCATTTGGGGAGTGGAGTCTCTCTGCTTCCTGATGATGCCAGCTACTTTTCTCTGCCAAGCTTTTCCACCATTATGTTCTGCCTCACCTTGAGCCTGGAGGAATGGAGCCGACCTTCCATGGACTAAGACCCCTGAAACTGTGAGCCCTTAAATAAAACTTTCCTCCTCTATAATTGTGCTGGTCAGATCATTTAGCAAAATACAGTAAAATACAGCAGCAAAATACACTAAAACAGTAATGGTTTAGGGTTGTGGTGTTAGTGGAAGTAGGGGTGTAAACACTTGGAGTACATTGATTCACAGATGGTGCAAATATTGATGTCATGTGTGTCAGAGGAACTTTGTCATTTTGCTTAGGACAAGATGTTACCATTGCTGGGGTTCCATAGGTGTCTCAGTGTGTGAAGATTTTGGTTCATTGAATGGCTTCATCCCAAGGGCTTGTGCAGAGTCCCCTAAGATCCCCACCAAACACCTCCACATGCTTATTCTCCTCAGTCTCTTTGCACCAAACCATTGAGGAATAAACTCATTTCAGGAAACTGTAGGTAGGGTAGAAAATGCAATACTCTGAGCATTCTTTATTTTTTGGTTGTTGTTTGTATTTAAATGCATGCACATGATTAAATGGGATATATGGTATCATGTTTCAGCAGGTGCTTTGCACCTGGTTTGCAGCAGGTGCTGGTCCCTTGCCTGACTGTGGGTGTGTGCACCCTTCCTGAGTTATGCTCCAGGTGGGACCTCAGCTGGCATCAAAGAATGCTCTGCCCTTGAAATATAGCCTGTTTTTACAGGAATAATCTCCTATAACTAGAAAAATAGAACTGAGATCATAAGGCTGTTGAGGAAGGACCATTCAGATGAACTGTAGTTGTTCAGTTGTGCATTCTCTTTCTATGCTGTGACGAACATCATTATTTTTTTAATAATATCTTTATGGAAATTTAATTAATATACCATAAAATTCATCCCATTAAATATACTAAGCAATGTTTTTAGTATGTTCATAGGGTGTGAAAACATGACCACAATCCATTTTGTAAATTTTGTATCCCCCAGAAGAAACTGGATCCATTAGCAAGGAATCCCCATTCCCCTTCTACCCATTCCCTCTGGTTCTAAGCAACTGCTAGTCTACTTCCTATCTCTGTAAATTTGGTGGCAAACATTTCATTTCTAACCCTGTTGTTGAAGCCCCCTGCCAGGCATCCTGGCTGGGAGAGGGTTGCTCTTCCTCTTCACTTTGCCTCCTGCTGGCTTTGCATCTCCCATGGTACAGTTTGTCCTCCCTTTTCATTTTGTGTGCAGACCACTGTCTCTGCCTTGCTCCTGCTTGCCATGGTGGGGATTCTGATTTCACTTCTGCCCTCCTTCTCCTCACTGGTCCACTGGAGCCCCAAATCCCATCTGCCTTAAGGTCTGTTGGATCACACAAATCATAACACAACAGAAACCCAAAACCTATTTATCAAAGGAGAGAAGATTGTGAGAAGACTAGGAAATCCTAATGTGGGGACTTGAGCCACTGTGGGTGACATTTCTCAGTTCTTGTCATTCCCTGCACCTGGCTGGGACCAGGCTCTCCTTTTTTGTTTTTCTTGGTGCTTCTGCTTTATGCCTGCTCCTGTATCTCTGTCC